>NW_008691502.1:0-15783 GCF_000695815.1 Acanthisitta chloris | reverse complement strand
CCCGGGACTAGGAGAGCATCTTAGATGATTGGGCTGTGAGTCTGTTGTCTGAAGTGTTTACCACACGCAGAAGACAAATGTATTTATTTGCTATTAATAACTAAGGGCCCCAGTTCTGGAAATGATCTGGCAAACAGCCCCAACCACCCACTATTCAGCACGGGAACAATGGGAACTGCTGCCTCGTGTCTCTGCCAGGAGGAACCTTCACCTTCCCTGAGCATTTGACAGCTCTGGGGAGCTGCAGCCCAAGGCTGGGCTGTAAACCAGCCCTTCCACCATGGGCCATGTGCTGCAGATGAGGCACAGAACTGCCCTGCTGGGGACAATGTGGGTTTGAAATATGGGTCATGAGTGGGGCTGATCAGCACCTTTAGCAGGATTGAGGCACTCAGACAACCAGGCTGTATTGTCTGCATCCCCCAGCAGTTGGTTCTGTCCTTTCACAGAGTACACAAGTCACTGTGCACATGCAGCACAATGAGGTGCAGTTGTACAACTGCTGCCAAACATACATGTTTGCCTTTAAGAGAGACACACATCACCTAACCACTCATTGCCATGGCAAAGGCATGGAAGAATTTCCATAGTATACTTAGTAAAATAACACATTTCAGTTCAAACATCACTAGGAGTGTAAGAATGAGACATTCACAATGTATTTGTGATTATTTACTACCTGGAGTAAGATAATGAACTTGTCCTGAGCTGGTGAGTTTTCTTTTTCCTTTTTCAGCACATCCTCTGAGCACAGCCCACAGCACCCAAATTTCTGATTTGCTATTAAAGAGGGGAATTAGATGATTTTCAAACCCCCAATATTTTACCTGTGTCCCTTCCCACAGCCTAGTGATTGGCCTTTGAGCCAGAAATCTCATTTATTCAGACCAGACTCTTTTGTTTCCTCCTTTTGTGTGTTTGAGATAACAAAGTTTCAACTGAAGTTAATTGCTAAAAAAAGCATTTTCTAAATGATGAGGTTCAAGCATGGCTACTGTTTGAAAGTGATTTATTTGCATTAGGAAAGCAAATGGAATGCTCTCCATTACTCTCAAAATGCAGAGTTTGACCCTGGATTACAAGGAAAACATATTTCCATGTAAAATCTTGCCCCCAAAGTGCTGATGGACATAGTGTCTCGGATCACTAGAGGGAGCTGCTTTCTTGCTGCTGGCAGAGGGAGAAGTGATTCAATTAGTGGGATCAGCACAGAAGTGTATCAGCTAATTGTGCTCTGATTGATGGTGTTGAGCCAGGACAGCTCTTCCTGTTCCCTTTCAAATCCTGCACTGTGTGTTGTATTTCACACAGTTTCTGCCTGGTGAAGCTTCAGGGAGCTCCAGCAGCCTATAAGCATCTCTGCAGTCCTGGTAGTCTGTGATGATGGGGTCATTGCTTGAGGGAATTTAGACTGATTGATAAGCAATACAAAGACCATGGAAAAATCAGGATTCTGGTTCGGTTCAGGTTCATTCCCAGCTCTCCCTTGCCATCCTGCAGCATCCCTGCTGCTCCATGTGCCAGGCCACACGTGGAAGGGGCAGCAGCAGGGTGAGGGATTGCCATGTGCTGCAACATCTGGCTGGAAGCTGAACTCAGGCCAACCCTCTGCACCAGAGGATTTAGACATAAACACAAAATATGCAGAGCACAGGAGCAGCACAGGCCACGTTAATCCCCTTGTTTAGTAAGCAGCTACTCTTCAATGACAAGTGGGATACCAGATGTACTTATAGGGGAGAGAAGGAACTGATTCAGCACGCACAGAGACACAGATCCTCCAAGGCACTCAGAGTGCAGAGCTGCTCACTGATTTGCCTGAGAAAACAAGCAGAGCCTTCCAGTTTACAGTGTCCTGCTCAGGGATTACTTTTTGCTCACAGGTCTTGATGCCTCAGCTGTGATCAGGAGGTAACAAACATCTTTTCTGCATGTCCATTTACCTGTCACTACCACAGCTCCATCCCTGCTAGCAGAGCACTGAATGCCTCAGTGGTTTCTCCCATCTCCCTTACCTGAGGAGCATCCTGAAACAATAAGTAGAGCTAATATAGTAATTTTGCAGAGGGAAAGGATTGCCCAAATGAGGGCAAATGGGTCAATTCTTTCTGCATCTGTTGCAGAATCCACAGCAGCATTTCAGGACACTTCACACTCCATATCCACACACCTCCGGGCAATAATTCAGACAAAGTTGTGCTCACAGCTAAAGTTGCAAGTATGTATTTGTGTAATGACAGGGTTGGAGCGATTGCTGACATGAGCAGAAAGAGAAAAGCTGTCCTTGAATAAAGCAGCACTAAATGCTTCTGCCTTGCTTCAAGTGATTAGAAAAATGAGACTTTTAGCTTGGCTTTTTTAATTATATGTCAGGGAGATTCTACAGGGCTTTGCTGAGATTCTGCAGGTGCAGCGGAAAGTGATTTAATAAATAGCATTTCCTTAGCAGAGCTGTGTGTGAGCACAGAGAATCTATCTGGGGCTGCACTAAAATGCCATTTATCATCACATAAAAGGATGTGAAGTTTAGCCAGATGGTATTGGCTTTAATGCAGGATGCTGCAACACCAGGAATGCATCTGGAAATAGCCACAATTAGTAAAATTATGTTCCAAAGGAGTGAAAATAGATCAGAACAAACTTTTTAATCCCTTGGAGATCAATAGCACTGGGCAGGCTTGGAGCAGGACAACAATAGCACTGGTAAATTGAAACACAAAGTGAAAAGATTTTAAACTGTACAATACTTCAGGATGGCCCCAATATTAGCATTAAAAGCTATCAGGTAACTTAGCAGCAATAAGCTTAGCTTGTAAATTATTGCTTTTTGAATAAAATGACCTTATTAGTATTGAAGGAGCATCCTCATCTGGCTTTGAAAGGGATGAGTGTCTCTATACCCACTGAGGAGTTGTTCACTTCTCCTTTTCTCTTATGTTGCTTAAAAGCAATAATAAAACTTCCCTGTAGAAACAACAGCTCTTTCTCCCACACTGTTTTCCTAAACATACCATTTCACAGCATCATCTCTAGTAACTCTCAGCATTGAAGAGTCTGAATCAGTCCTCAGAATTAGAAAGATTGGCTGAAACCAAAAAGCTTTTTTAAGGGATGAACTCTTCATTTGGCATGTGAATTGTAGGTAATTCAGTGTGATTTTGCCTTTTCAAACCACCTTCCAGATCCAGGAGGTATTGCTGAAATAACAGATGAAGTTTTCATGCAGTTTTTCAGTTGTGTAAAGTAGAGGGTTAAGAAAAGCTTCCTATAGTGCCACTGTCAAAGGGAAGTGCAATCTGCAATCAAACCGTTTCCAAAACACAGCAGCATTCTAATAGAAACTCTGCATCACACTCAAAGGTTTCATATTTTACTTCCCTCACACCCACAGAAACACAAACCCCATCCTGGCAGGCAAACAACCCACATCTCTGCTCTTCCTGTGTTAAAGATCCTGCAGTATTCAAAGAGAAAACAAACCCCTCATGTCATGGGCTTATCCTGCAGCACGGGGCAATTTGGACTCAGATGATCTGGATAGAGATACAGATTTTATCTCAAGTTTCCAAGTCAAACCCATCTCTATTTATGACCCACATGTCAATTCATTTATGGCTCTGGTTGCTGTGACAGTGGCACAGCACAGAGTAAACACACAACCTGTTTGCATAGGCTGAGCAATTCATCTGAGAGGCTCAAGGCAGCCAAGAACATATCTCTGCTAAACATTACATCCCCTGCAGTGCCAAAGACAGGCAGGAGTGCTACAATAAGGAAGTAGCAGGGAAATAGGTGCACTGGGAGTTGTTTTTTGGGTCTCTTTACCTTCTATTCCTTGTGGTGACATTAAATCTTTTACTTAGGATCCTTTCCAGCAGATCACAGGGAGACACTGCACAACCACCAAACATTGAATCTGTTGTCACCTCCAGTGCATCTGTCCCATGGGGAGACAGGGGATGACTCTGGAGAGAGCAGTGAACAAGTCACCTCTGACAGCCAGGTAACACCAGCTCCCATACTGCTCTGTGGGGTGCTTGTTTTGGCTTTTGGAGGGTTTTTTGGCTTTTAGTCCCTCTGCCAAACTTGTCACCCAATGATGCTGATGCTCTGCTCTATCCCCAGTGCAGCACAACCACTCAGCTCTGTGGAGGCTCCAGCACCTTCTGCCACTTCAGCCTGGCCATGGTGGAGCAGTGCCTGAGGGGAGAGGAGCTGCGAGCCCAGCACCAGGCTGCACTCCTCAAGCTCCATAGAAAGGCTCTGAGGGAGAAGGCCAGGGCTGAGCTGGCCTGGCTGGACCACCAGAGATGGTGAGAGGATGATGGGCAGGGCACCATGACCCTGCCATGGCAGGGACAGGTTCCTCAGCACCAGGTGGAAACCTGTTCAGTCATGACTGGTCTTCTTCCATTCAAAGGAAGAGAGCAAACATAAAATCCTTTCAAAGCAGGTGTGGGTAAAGCAGGGGGAGAGGAGACGAGCCTGCATGGTTTTAGTCTCCCCAGAGCAGAGTTGAACTTCCTAATGCAGCCTCCTTTGGGGTATCCCTCGATGCTGAGTGGGCTGAGATGCCCTCAGGGATGATGAGGAGGTGCCCTCAGGGATGCTAAGGGATGTTCCACAATGCTAACTGGGCTGAGGCACCATCAGGGACAATGAGGACTGTCCCTCAGCACTGAAAGGGTTGAGGTATCCCCAGGGATGATGAGGGATGTCCTCAGTGCTGACCTGACTGAGACACTGTGAGGGTACAGTATGTGCTCTCTTGCTGCACTGAGTGCTCAGGGAATCTGCCTTGGGAGAGGTCCTCTGAGTCCAGCAGAACCTTCTGCTGCTTTGGGAGGAGCTTCGTTCCCATCCCAGTGTTCTCTCCCGAAGAGCATGAAGTTCATGGTGTTTAGTTATCTGATGGTGATTCTCATCCTTCTCTGATCTCCAGCATCCTGGAAAAACTGCAGGATAGCAATGAAGCCTCTGCCCTGACAGCAAAGCAGCACAAAATCCTACTGGAGCTGAAACAGGAGCAGGTGATGAGGAGCAGTGAGAGGAGCTGGGGTTCATCCCATAACCAGTGGGAGGATGCAGTACAGGGAAGTGCCTGGAGCTGCTGGAGCAAGTGGGGTTTCTTTTAGTAAAACAAAAAATATCACTTTCCATGCATTATTCTGTGTGTTTCCTACATCCAGTGAGGTGGGGTTTGTGCCAGTCAGCACAAACCTTGTAAATCTTGAATAAAAGAAAACAGCTTTATTTTTTCCTTTTTTTCCCCTGCTACTTCACTGTTTTCTATTTATGCCATAGAAACAGGTCACATAATGTAGGTTTCCACTGATTTATGCAGATTTATGCTTCTGATGTTGAAATATATTAAATTAATCTGACAGCTAATTTTACAGTCTCAGTTACTCAGCTATGCAGGGCTCATAATTACACTGGGTAGTCAGGAAACTTCTGTCTTGCTCCTTTGCTTAAAGGAATTCCTAGTGCAAACCATAAGCATCTTGTGGTTTTGAAGGGTTTGAAGATAATTCATTTGGAAAGGTTTCCCCTCTCAACACCTCATCTCTCAGGCACTGAAACATCCCTTACCTGTCATTAGCTTTCCCAGGTAACCCCCAGCCAACATTAGTGAAAAATAAAGTGGAACAGGATCTGCATATTGCATTTTCAGGGTATTTTGGGAGCAGCATTGCCTTATGTTAAGAACCATTACACATATTTTTAAGTAGGTCTCTCTGTTATCTTCACTCTCTCATGCTCCTTTGTGTTTCTGCTGTGTGTAGGCAGAAATTTGGCACCTGCAAAACATCTACAGGGCAGCCCATCAGGAAAGGAAGCTTTTGTTAAAGCAGCAAAGAGAAATCTTAATGATGCAGCATTCAACAGCACAACTGCAGGGAAAGCTGCACAGTCTGGCTGGGATGAAGTCACAGTCACTGGATGTCTCGGTGGGTTTTTGGGTGGGTAAGGCTGAAGTCAGAGTCGATGCTACAGCTGAGGAGCACAGGGGACACCTCATGTGTTACCTTCTCCTTTTAGCCTGGGAGGAGCCCAGCAACTGAAGAAGCAATAAAGCTGAAGACAATGAGGCTGATTTCTAGCCCAAAGTTATACTCCTCTTCAGCAGAGTCTACAGCCCACCCAGAAAGGCCTGAGCTGTCGGGGAGTAAAGTGAGTTATGTCCAACTAAAGCATAAGCAGAGCAAGAAACACAAGGGGTAAGTAAAGCCCTTTCTCAGTGAGACCTGAAGGTAAGAGCCAATTCAGTGGGAGAAAATGGAGGCAGTTGTGTCCTATATGACATCAGCTTTAACTACTCCAAAGCAGGAGTTTCATACCTCTTTGTTGAAGCAGTTAATGCACCAAGATCACTGTTTGTCCTTCTGACCAACCTGGTGTCCCAAATAGTGACTTCCTCAGGCACTTTTAATGATGCCACACAACTGCTAATGAGAGTTCACATCTCCACAGTGGCTTTTAACTGCAAGCTCAACCCACTTTGCAACTATATATTAATTAGTCTTCAAAATACCCATAGGAAATGAGTGGAAATGTATTGATTTAATTGGAGAAATTCACTCCTTTGTCATCCTCTGGCCCTGAGCCTGTGCATCACTTAACCCCTCAGAGAAGGTTTGTGTTCCACTGAGGATCTAACCACAGAAAGGATTATGTATTACACAGGGTTTAATTTTATGCTTAAACTGAAGTGCAGAGGTGTCTTGTAAAGTGTCCACAGTGAGAGGTAACTCAGGAGTTGAGTCAGATTGAGAAATCTCTCTAGGAACTGTATCCTCAGCATCCCTGTCTGCTTCCCATTGGGCTGGAGGAGCTGAGCAGAGCAGATGAGGACCCAGCAGCATCCACACTGCTCAGAACAGAGATCTAGTTTGCTTCAGGAACCAAAAAGGCAGTTAAAGACAAATATATCTCTAGCTGAATTAAAACCTCTTTTCATTCAGTGTTGCCCAGAGCTTTAGCAGAGTGGTGAGTCAGGTCTGTGCATTTACTTAAGTCCCCACAGGGAAAGGCTTTCAAATAAATCCCTGCAAGGAACTGATCTATAATTCATGGTGTTATTGATTACAAGTCAGAGGAATCTTTAAAAGGTTTCTTGGCTGTGCTTTCACTTCTTATTCCTGACAAGGCTGCTCATAGGAGAACAGTGAATATTGGCGTCAGTCAGAGCAGGCAGGAGCTGGTGGAACTCCAATGCACCCAAATTCTGGCTGATTGCCCACAGATCTCTGTCCTGGGTAGGAGTGCAGAGTGGGAATTATGCTCTCTATCCACCAGCATGAGTGTGTCTGTGTTTTACACTGATCAGCAAGGGAGTTAAGTAGAGCTGTAAGGGGATGGAAAGGATTGAGAAGTACTTTTAAAATGCATTTTATTCTGGGCAGAATAACTTACTCAACTGTCTACTCTAGAGCTTGTACCTCTAATGGAAAAACCTGTGAGGATGAATCACGTTGCCTTGTGCTTTTGCAGTAAAGAGGATGTTTAGAAGGTTCAAAGTCACAATCAGTATCTGATGTCCCAAATGTCCATAAAGTTGTGATGCAACATTTAAAGTGGAAAATTCAGGGAGATCTGTTGGAATCTGACACAGTGTCATTGATTGGAAATGGAGGAGGCAAACAGGTTCAGTTGGACCCTGGTTTTGCTTTTTCAGTGCTGTTGATTTCTTTTCAGTCTCCTATTAATCTTGTCCATGTAGATTAGAAAGCTGACTGCATAAAATGCAGTGTCAAGAGAGGGAGGGGATGGAGAAATAAATACACTCTTCAGAGAGTTTCTGGCTTTACTAATTTGCTGGTTTATAAACGTGTGTGTGAAGGTCCCATAGATGCTATTGAGCACTACCAGAAGTGTTTGATTCACTTCATAGGGATTTATCATGGTAACTTGGTAACAAGAAAACAACTCCCAATCATTAATTCTTTGTCTGTTTACAGCTTTTCTGCTGAGACCAAGAAAACACTGGTACAACATCAGAAAGAGGAGGAGGAGTCCCCAGGTTTGGAGCAGTTCCCAGGTGTGCAGGGTCCTGGAACGGTGGCCAAGAAAGTGTGTGGTGCTCCTGGTGAAGCCACAGACTCAGTCTCTGTGGTTAAAGACTGCAAGAACACAGGTACCCAATAAAGAATTCTGTAGCAAACCATGTTTGTGACCACTCACTCACACAAAAAAATCTCAGCTGCTCTTTGGAGAAGTCTAAATGCTCTTTCAGAAGAGGATTTTGAGCCAATTAGCCCATGAGAGAGAACTTGTGATGTTGATTTGTTTCTTGGTTATCTCCAAGATGAGTTTTGGTACCAGGATCTGCTCAGGATTAGCAAGAATGAGTAGCAAAGGTGGAAGTTGTTTTGTTGAGGTAGCACTATGTGTAGGTAAAGAAACAGTGTAGAAAATCCTGGAATTTGGCTTTATAGTTGCTATCATGAAACTGGATGATATTTAAGGTGATGATTGGATAAATAAAGTAATTTCAGCCCTTTCAGCTCCTGTTGGTGTGACTAGGAATGTGTAGGGCAATGGTTACTCAAACTATAAGGAAGACTTTTAGACTGAGCTGAACAAAAAACCAAAGTAAAGGTTATCATTTTTAAAAAAAAGCACTGAAAACATTGAAACTTGGAGATGTTTTCTGCTTGGTGTAACTTATGCCTGGTTCAGGCAAAAAATACTCTTGAGGGAACTGGTAAATCATATTTAATGCTGTTGTGTCCAATCTGTTTCAAGCACTTCAATCAAACTTTAATCCAGACAGAAAGAGAGACAATCTTCTCATTTATTACTCAAGTGTCTTGTTCACTACACCCAATGTATAAATCACAGCTTGGCAGGACAGTGAGGATCTCTCCCAGGTATATTAGGAGATAGGATTATATTGCTTCTTCAGAACAAATTCATAACTTACTCTGATTGTGTCATTAACAATTTAGTCTCTTTTGAGGCACTTTGTCAATAATTTAAGGGTGTTCTGTTTCAAAGAACGTAGATCAGCTGAAGATCAACTTCGACAGGCCATGCTGGAGTTATTTTTGTTTCCAGGTTTTATCCTCAGTTCATATTTCTTACCCTTAGCAGAACATATAAAAAATAAAGCTGTCTGTTTATATAGGAGTCAGTTCTGTCATTTACATGGGTCTGAGTACGCATAATCTCTGGTGTAAATATTCACATATTGTGGCAGCATTTCATATTTGTGTCATTTTCCTAATGAAGTATCTTTCTGCCTTCACTCCCAGACACCACAGTGGGGGAGACTAGATTTGTGGGATCCTAAAGGATCTGTCAGCAAACTCTTCTATAAAATGTTTTTTATAAAGTGCTGATTTTAACAGAAATTTCTTTTACATTTTCCAGTTAAAGAAGTGGAAGTTCCTGCCCCTTCTGAGATCCTTCAGGGAGATGACAACCAGTGTTTAAGGCATTTGCTTCATATTCCTCATGAAGCTTCTGCTGAAGAACTAAGTTTGAAAGCATCTTCTGAAGGATTAGCTTCCACTGAATCATCATCCAAGTCAAACAACCTCTTTGAGAAATGTGCAAGTGCCAAATCAGGCTCTTCACCCCCAGAATTTCAGAAAGGATCTGCAGTTTGGATTGACATCTTGGGATGCTCCGTCTCAGACTTGGAGTTCGAGCTGAAACATGGAGAAGACACAGATGTCAGTGTCCCAGAAGAGTTTGTTTATGACAGTGGTGATGTGTCTCCTAATCTTTCAAAAGAGATGCCAATAGCAATAAGAAATGAAAAGGAAACATCACCTAGTGACAAGTATAATGAACATGAACTGCCTGGTGATGACAGCGCTGAGACTTCCACACACTCCCAGAAATGCCCTGAGGATGTTTCAGCTCAGGGCTGCACTGATAATTTCCTTTCTTGCACTGCAGCAGACAAAGCAAATGCCTTCAAAACCAAGTCAGCAGGTTCCTTCCAGTCTGATAACCCTCCCGAGGGAATGGATGAGCCACATGTGGGGACCTCACAAAGCTGCAGTGGAGACAAAACCTCTTCTCAGAGGAGGGACCTGTTTTCTTCTGGCTCCTCACAAAAGCAATTGTTTCAAGCTGAGAACTGCCCTCCCAGAGGTGAAGATGATGACACAACTTCTATTAGTGCTATGGGTCTCCCTCCAGCTGATGAGGAGACCTTGTCGGAAATCCTGTCTCCTGTGGATGAAGTATGGTCCTATGGAACTGCTGACTTGCCATCCTCTAACAAAATGGATTTGTCATTTACAAGGGAAGATCTTCCTCCTCCCCCTTTGGGTGCAGATGCAGGGAAAAGTGCTGATCCTAGCTGCAGCACAGATGATTTCCCATCCCCACCAGAACAGCTGACAGGCTCAGAGACTAGTGAGGGTATGGATGAAGATATATCACTGGAAGTGGATACATTACCCCCATTACCTGATAACACTGTGCCTGGAGAATTTCCCCTGCTCAATCAAGAGACAACTGGTGCTTTTTCAGCTCAGGCTGGTAGTGTCTCAGAACAATCCTCACTTAAAGACATTTCCAGCTCCAAGTGGGGTTTGTCAGAACACCAGCAAGGAGAACATGAGACACCTTTGCAGCATTTGGAGTTTCTGCCTGTGTCAAACACTGTTTCTTGTGGTCAGGCCAAGAAAAGTCCTGACTTCATGATGAAACAATTCAAAACACACTTAATGCTGCCCAAAGCTGAGGAGGACAGTGATGACCCTTTCTTATCATTTGAAATTGGGGACAGAGTGTTAGTCAAGCAGACCCAGCCTGGAACCCTGATGTTCAAAGGCCAAACTCACTTTGATAGTGGCCACTGGGCTGGTGTTGCACTTGACAAAGCTGAAGGTGATCATGCTGGAACTTACCAAGGGGTGAAGTATTTTGAGTGTGCTCAGCACTGTGGAGTCTTTGTCAGACCTGGTGAGATTTCACACCTGTTGGAGGCCAGTGAAAACAGTTCCAGTTGCACTGGGGATGAAAACTCTGACTCCTTCTATGATGGTGAATCCTTCAAAGGAGACTGCAAATACTCTGAAGTTGATAAGCAGAGAGTGGGGTGTACAGAGGAGAAAGCAGAAGACCTGAGAAGTGCAGGAGGATCAGAAGTGAAAGAAAACAAGTCTAGGTTACACACTGCTTTGCTGTCTGGAAAAGGGCAAAAGTGTCCACATTCCAACCAGTGTAAGTGTAGTGAAATCCTCTGTCAAAATAACTCAGTGTGCTTGGGATCAGATAAGAACCAAACAGAACTGACACAAATAAAACAAAGGAAACTTGCAGATGTGCTTCTAATGAAAAGCAGAACTGGAAACACAGATGAGGTAAACAGAAGCCAAAATATTTCTTGCTTGGTAGAGGATGAGAAAAGAATTAAACTTGCTGATGACATTGCAAGTGAACTCGGTAAAAAACTCCTGTTTGACATTTTAATTGCATTTTCTGCAAGAGCTCAACACAAATATAAAAGTGCCTTTGAAAGAGACATGATGAATTACAGCAAAGGCCTAAGGCAAGGAGACAATCAGGAACTGTTCCTCCTCAAAGGAAATTCACTCACTATCTTATCTGAGCCATCAGCAAAGGTTTCTGATGTCTTTCTGGGCGATTTTGATACGCTTTGCATTCATGGTTGTCACACAGTAGCAGAAAGAATTGTAACTAAATTTATAGATGATGCAGTTAGAGAACATAAGAAGATTAAAAGAAAACACGGATCAAAAGCAGAAAAGATGCTTCATTTATCTTCAGAGACTTCTCCAACCACTTTGCCAGCAAGTACAGTGAGGAAGTTTTGATTTAAAGTGTTGGGCTTGGGTCTATCCAGGCGAGAATTTGTGTGGCCTGGCTGTTTTTCATCATCCCTAAAAATTCCATCATGTCAGCATTAGGAACCAGATCTGACCCTTGATCTGACCCATTCCTCACTGAAGGAATTATCCTGCAGCCAGTGGAGAGCAGTGCATGGGGAACACGGATGAGCTGGTGTCATACTTTAGATCCAGGAGCTCCACAAAGAAAAGTCTCAGTGGACTCACTATGATGACGATGAGGTAACAGTGAAGATGAAGGTAACTAAGACATATTTGATAGTTTGATCCTTGATACAATCACAGTTCTTAACAAGATTTATCTGAGAAAAACCTGTGATTAGGAGTTTTCCCCAAAAAGACCTGAATGGAGGAATTTTAATCTCTGATTTTAAGTCAACACCAGTGTGGCCTTGGCCTAATTTGTGTGTTCATGTTTACAATGAAAGGATTCAAACAGAGACTTATGCAAACAGTAAAATCTTACACGAAGTATTCTCCTCTTCTGTGCTTTGGGAAGGCTCATTGAGCTCAATGGTCTTAGAGTGATGTCACACAGAACCTAAAGAGTGGAAATTTTTATCCTTGTCTGTGTTTTTTTTCTGGCCAAAATAGCACTTTATTTCCCTAAAGAGCACAGCATGTTTTAAAATTGTGTCTTACAATTCCTCCACAAACAGGACCCAATTCCTGTTATCATGTTCAGGTTGTGAACGATGACAGGTGAAGCACATGTTGAAAATTATGCTCAGAAACTCATCAGTGAGTGTCTTTGGAATGTCAATGTGCAGATGGAATTCAGTCTCCTAGAACCTGTGAACCTCTGTAGTCTGGAATAAACTCCTTTACCTGGACCAAGTCTGTAACTTGTCCTGATGAGTACAGCAGATTAAAGGTGTTTGTGCACCATCATTTCTCTTAACACCCTGTGGAACTGATTAAAAGTAGCCTGGAGATGTCTCCAGGGATGTGGCACAGGGAATGGCAGGACCTAGAGCCAAACATCCAGCTTAAATGTCTATTATCTCACATAAATGAGACAAAAACTGATGTAATGCACTTTAAATTGGAGACTTTTCTACCAGCAGCTTCAATTCCTGACAATTAAATCTGTGCCTGTGGTTGGGTTGTTTATCATGCAGTTCACATGAGCTGCTGAATTCTTACACCACCTAAACTTGGGGAGCTGAGGATGTACTTGAATTGGCAAAACAGAGGAAATCAATAATCCTTTTTGTGTTGGCAGAACTGGAAAAAATCGGATTTTACCAAGGAAATAGAAGCATTCCTTGACCAAGGTGATAGCTCATTGTGTAAATTGCATTTAGGTTGCATTGAGAAGACCAAATGTTTAATTTTTCTTAGTGTTTTCAGTGCAATTATTTCTTACTGGAATTCAAGAACTGATCATCACTGAGGGATTGATTGTAAATAGGTCAGATTTATCCAAATTTATTCAGGTCATATTTCAAATAAAATTAAAACCAGGACAAATAAGCATAAAGTTATATTAAAACATACTAGATTTACACATTTTTGGTGGGGAAAAATAGAAATTCATTGTATGTGTTTGTTTTAAATACTTAATGTTGTTTTCACACTGAATTTTTGTGTCTAAATAAACAAACTGCACCATATGTATCTCATTTTTATTTATTTTGCTGGAATCACTCAGAATTGCAGATTTTTCCGTAGCCATTGCTGTTCCCAGCAGTGCAGGGAGCACTTTTGTTGTTTTGCAGACAGCTCCTGGGGACATTAAACCCTTCCCTGCTCGTTGCCATATGAACAGAAATAAAAAGGCAACTTCTGCCCTGAGCACATTAACTGTTGATCTTATCCTATAAACTATTCCCACGTCCCTTGTGGTACATTTTAAGCCTCTGACTTTTATCCTCATTGATTAGTTAATCCAGATAAGTTATTTGTTTTCTTGTTGTCAGTTTATAGTAGAATTTAACTCCTTTTTTATTTTTTTTTCCTGATGGACTTGGATTGTTGGATACAAGGACAAATCTATATATTGCTCAGTTTATTGTCACTGTGGCTTTGCAGCAGCAGGAGGATCTTGTGTTTGCAATGAAAGCCATTAAAAAATATCACTTCTGTATGGATCAAGAGTTGGAGGAGCTGTTTGATTTCAGGCTGGTGCTGCCTGAGGCACAGCACCATTCCCTTTGCTGAAGCCTGAACCCTCATGAGATGCTCTGTGGGGAAGGACAGAGCTATAAAGTACCTCGTGGTGATGAGAATAAAAAGTGTGTCCACAGAACATGTCAGACATGTTTAATATCCCTCACCATTCCCTGTTCAGACCTGGGCTTCTGGCACCCAGATATATTGACCTGTTCACTCAGTGGCAAGACTTCAATATCAAGATTACTCTCCTTCAAGGTCTAATATTTTGTTTGCCTTGGGTTTGATCAATATTAACCTCCTGGGTCAATAAATCTTGGTACTAGCCTCCAGAGGAGTCATTATCTTTCATAGAAAATGATTATTTCTCAGTTAAACCCTACATTTAATTTTCCTGTAATCCATCTCTTTCATCTCGGTGCGTTTAACAATTCTTCTGAATAAAATGTGCTCTAAAATATCTGAGGCACTGCAGAGTTTTAAAATCCTAATTAGCAGCTGCCACAAGATTTTTCAATGCTTTAAAGCCCTTGGATTCCTCTGTTGTAACTATCTATTTTGTTCCTTCTACCCAGGAAAAAACAGAGATGAAAAACCTCCAAACTGGGATGTGAGACAAGAAACCATTGAGCTTATAGCTGTGGGTATGGATCAAAAGATGTGACTGAACCACTTCAGATATTAATGGTTAAAAAAAGAGAAGATTGGGAAAAGAAAAGGCAAAAGTGGCAGAATCTGTTTGTCTCATATATTGTTTTATTGTATATAATGTTCCCATTCTTATAGTCTGTGGTTACTGGGCAGAAACAATGGTAGATCTGATTCTAATCTCTGGTTCACATCAGTGAAGAGAGAATTTAGACCCATTTGTTTCCTCCTTGTTCTGGAAGGATTAAAAGAAGTGTTTGTAATACAAGCAAGAATTATCTTGTGGGAGACCTCAGTCTTTCATTGTCTGAGTTTTAACCTCCTCTGAAATTATCGTCTGGGGACCTTGTTGGTTTTTCTGCCTCTTGTTAATGTAATGGAAATTCGAGGCTGTGTTTGCACATGAAAGGAGTGTTCCACACTGTGGCTACAGCTCAAACCCACTGCTAGTGCACATCCATCTGAATGTACTGAGAGGACAGAATTTCTCTCAGCCTCTCCAGAGCTCACACATCCTACACAGCCTTTAATCAGGTGCAGTTCTGAGAAACAGCTCTTTCCTGCCGAGTGAGGTACTTTGGGATGAAACAGCTCTAAACCCAAAGGCTGTGAGGTTTTCATCTCTGCTCAGTGAGAGCTTCATGAAGTTGAGACTCCTCTTTCTATACCAGTTGTCACATAATTCAGCCACTGAACAATCTGCGTTGTTTAAACCTCACTGCCTTTACTTTTTTCCTTCTCCAGCCCCCCATGAGGACAACTCTAAACACCCCACTAAAGTGTCTAATCCCAGAATCATTAAGGTTGGAAAAGACCTCTGAGATCATCAAGTCCAGCCTGTGACCTAACATCACCATATCAACTAGACCATGGCACTGCTGGTTCTTGTTCAGGTGCTGTCACCAGCACACAGAGGTCCTTCCCTGCTGGGCATCTTCCCAACCACTCTGCCTCCAGTCTGGGGGTTATTGTGTCCCCTGAGGGATAGAGACAGACAGACAGACAGACAGACAGATAGATAGATAGATAGATAGATAGATAGATAGAGATAGAAAGAGAGAGAGAGAGAGATGGATAGATGGATGTCAATGAGGTTATTTTGTCCCCTTGGTGATATATGTATCTATATACACAGATGCCAAGATCTGTGTATAGAGATATGTGTATATATAAATATATATATATA
>NW_008691501.1:399-1736 GCF_000695815.1 Acanthisitta chloris | reverse complement strand
GCTCGGCCAGCCGCAGGGCCGAGGCACTGAAGAAGCTTCTGGAAGTCTTTGGCATGGAAGACCCTCCACCCCCCCCAGCTCACTTCAAGCAGCCTCCCCAGTATATGGTGGATCTATTCAACAGCGTCGCCAACGCGGATGGGGTGACCAAGAACCCTGACATCCTGGAGGGCAACACGGTCCGCAGCTTCCTGGATAAGAGTAAGGGCAGGGAGTCCCCACGGGGCTGGGATGGGGCCGTGGGTCGGGGCTGAGTGTGGCCAGGGGAGGTGCCACCCCTGGTTTTGCTGCTCTTCTCAGCCTGTCCTTCCCTGCAGCTCACAGCGAGGAGCTGCGGTTCCTGTTTGTCCTCTCCAGCGTGGCCAAGAACGAGAAGATCCTGACGGCAGAGCTGCACCTCTTCCGCCTCTGGCCGAGGGTCACGGATGGGCCCAAAAGGCACCACTTCTGCCAGGTGAGGAGGGGAACAGGCTGGGGCTGGGGTGGGATGGGGATGGGAACAGGGATGGCTCCCAGCCCATGCCCGGGGGTGTAGCTGGCATGCTGCAGTCACTCACCTGCAGAAGGAGCACAGCCTGGCTTGGCATCAGATGGCCAAATGTTTCAGAGGATCACGATGGTTTAACTTCTTCTGGTTTGTGCACACACCAGCCAAGCACCCACAGGCTGTGACAGATCCACGCTGACACCTCCCCATCTCCCCCAGCACTTCTGTCTGGGGTCATTCCCTCGGGCAGGACATGCTGGGGGGTGACCACCCTTTGCCTTCCCCAGATCAGTGTCTACCAAGTGCTGGAGAAGGACAAGGCAGAGACCCCTGGAGGGAAGAAGCTGCTGGCAGCTCGACTTGTCTCGCTGCAGACCTCGGGCTGGGAGGTCTTTGCCATCACACCAGCTGTGAGTTTCTGTTCCCTGGTTTGGGTGGCACACAGGAGGTTTACCTGCAGGAGCTTTCATAACCCATTTCACCCCCAGGAGCCTTTTGGGCTCCAGTGCAGTGACATGGGGGGATGGAGCCTCTGGGAGGGGAGGCAAGAGCTCTGCCACGAGCCCTGGGGGCTGTGCCATCCTGCCCCAAACTGGTCCTGCTAGCTCCTGCTGCAGTGTCCTCTGTGCTGCAGCCCTGGAGCAGCCTCTTCCCGTGGCTGGGAGATGGAGTGTGGCCTCAGGGGTCCCCGTCATGCCACCAGCAGTGTCCCTGCCTGCAGTCCTGCGGTGACACTGCTTTGACTTCTCAGGTTCGCGACTGGACTGAAGATGAAAGCAGCAACCAGGGCCTGCTGGTGACAGTGCAGGGGCTGGGGGGGAGAACTCTCGATCCCCCCCCCTTACTTGTT
>NW_008691501.1:0-233 GCF_000695815.1 Acanthisitta chloris | reverse complement strand
CCCGTGGGACATCGGTCTGGCTCAGCCTGCACAGAGGTGCTGCTGCCTGCAGATGTGAAACGATTTGAGTGCGGCTTCGGGACTGAGTCCATCACCTCCTGGTGGCTCTGCCTGGCTGGTGCCAAGGCCTGTGGGGAGGGGGATTAGGGAGGTGCAGCACCTTCTCCCCCCGCCCAGGCTCACACACTAATGGCATGAGATGCTCCTTCTTGGCAGGGCTAAAGCCCCAGGCG
>NW_008691500.1:0-478 GCF_000695815.1 Acanthisitta chloris | reverse complement strand
CTCCCTTGACTTTGGGGCCCTTCAGGTTGAGGTCAAAGTCAGGCATGGAGATCTTGGGGGCTTTGATGTTCATCTCAGGCATCTTGAACTTGGGCCCTTTGATCTTCCCCTCAGGTCCTTCCAACTCAACGTCAGGACAGGGGCCTCAACGTCCACCTTGGGGCCCTTGAGGTCAAATTCAGGTCCCTTCAGGTCACCCTCGAGCTTGGGAACGGACACATCGACGTCTCCCTTGACCTTGGGGCCCTTCAGGTGGAAATCCACGTCAGGCATGGAGAACTTGTGGGCTTTGATGTTCATCTCAGGCATCTTGAACTTGGGCCCTTTGATCTTCCCTTCTGGGCCCTCAATTTCCACATCTGGGGCAGAAATATCCAACTCAGGTCCTTTCACATCCAACTTTGGCCCTTTCAGGTCTCCTTCCACACTTGGCATGGACAAATCCACATCCCCCTTGACTTTGGGGCCTTTGAGGTTG
>NW_008691499.1:0-2776 GCF_000695815.1 Acanthisitta chloris | reverse complement strand
CTACACCTGTGCATTTATCAGGAGAAGAGAAATAAATTGCAAATGTTCACTACCTGGTAGTCCCTGCTAAAGTCAAGGCATTCAGCAGAATGACATATAAGGCACTGGAAAATAAGGACAACCTGATTTATTCTTCTCTGTGGAATTTATTTTTAAGTGCTGTTCAAGCCACAGAACTGTTATCTTTGGCTGCTGTACATTGTTAAATTTGCAAGGATCAGAGAAGCCTGAAGTTCATAGTCCTATTTGAACCTCTTCAGATTGTTCCTGAACTGCAGTGTGGTTCACTAAATTGAGGTTTTTTAACCTTCTGCCTCTGGCTTAGCCAAACAAACCCAAATGAAGATCAGTGCCTGTGGAATCAGCTCATCTTGCCATTTTCCGTCTGTATATTTCTGAATTCACATCTGTGTTTCATGGTTTTTTCGTGTTGACTTATGAGGTCTGCAGCTGGACATCTACAAAGGGCAGATGCTGGGAATCACAATGGCCTGGAGACCAGAGAGTTTTAGCCCATCTATTGTGCTGTAAGAAACAGCAGCTGGCACAGCTGCCTAACCGCCTACATTTCCCAGAGCATGCTTGGTACTTCTGATAAAAGGAAGCAATCAGAACAAGAATGCTAACTTTCCTAATGCCAGGGTAATGTGTGACTCCTCTCCTGCCCTGCATCCTACATAAATTGGGAAACCATGGGGAGCAGAAAACCTGCACTCTAGTGCTAAAGGGAATCCTGTCACACTAGGAAAACTCAAAAGGCTGACAGCATAAGCTTTCTCCAGATTCCAGTCTTGGAGGAAGGGACAAAAAGCATCTTTATAACTCTGTGGCCTTTTAAAGTAGTCTCAGGATTATAGTTTATAAGGTGCAGATGCTTGGAACTGACAACTTAATTATTTCTTATTATATTTCATATAAAACAATTGTTTAAAAATTGGAATAATAAAAATTGAGGTTAACAGCAATCAAATATTCATATAGTATACCTGCATAGGCCACAGAACATAGTGAATATCACCACCAATGCCTTCATTTGAATACATCTCCTTGGTTCCTCCAGTGGTGAAAGAAAACAGGGATAACTTTCCCTAAAATTGAGAAAGTGGTGCTTGTATTAGACATGTTTAAAGAGAAGTGGCTGAAGAGTTCCAGAGAAATTCAAGGGAACCTGGACAGCACAGATTTTTAGATGAGGAGGTGTCCACTTATGTCCCAGACCATAAATGGATTGGCAGTTCTGGAGCAAAGATTGATGACATAAAGCTAGACTGTGGGCTGTGTGTCCAGGCTTTGGGCAGAGACAGGTTAAAACAAACAGGAATTAAGTAAATGACACCCTTCTATGAAGCAGGGCCGATGCATTATTTAAGTACAGTATAAAGTAAGGGCTTTAAACAACTACAATGGAAAAGAAGGACCAATGCCCAGAAGAACATTGTGTAAGTCTTGAACTTTATAAAGGAATCTCAACGACATACCTGGAGCAAACCACCATCGTAAGCCTTTGACAAATCGTAAGCAAAGCCTTGGACCAAGACTCTGTCCATCCAGCCCTTCAGGATTGCAGGCATGCTGAACCAAAACAAGGGAAACTAGACAAAGAGCAAATTATCTGGTTAGCACAGAGAGGCCAGGCTGCCCTTAGGCCTGGTCTACAGGCCAATCCTATTCTCTGAATCTGTTCAGATCTTGCACTTGCCTTCTTCCAGCTCTCTGTCAGGAGAGGCAGTAACTAGCTTGGTAAAAGGAATAGAAATTATTTCTGTTTTTAGTAGTCTCACAGAGTTGTACCTGAGCATCTACAGTACACTGACACTGTGGTGCATGTGAGGTCTTCCATGCAGTTTAAAGCTGAAATATAGTGAAGCAGGAAGGTGTCATTTAAGTCAAACTTAAGACTGTACAGAATCATGTCTCCTGTGGCTGAAATGCAAAAGGAACAGATGATCTAATTTCTTATTAGCAGGACTGACACCTGGTGATTTGTTCTGGTCTGACAGCCTGCTGACAAATGCTGGGGGATCTTAAGGAAGGCTTACTTTCACACCCTGCTGCCATCATGACCCTGAATCCCTTTACTGAGAAGAAAACTACTTTAACGGTAGGATCCCGTTTCTAAATCTTTGAGCTAGGCCATGGGACTGCATGCCAAAGCTATCACCTCTTATCTGCATTATCTCGAATGCTTTATGGGCTCTTATTCTAGGGTGGATCATTATTCCTAAACCTTTGACCACACTGCAGTACAGAAGAAGAAATTCTGTAAAAGTTTAACCAGGTGTGGCTTAATTCAAGGTGGAAACAATGTGGAAACTGGGCAACCACCACTGTCTCTACATGTGGTGAGTTTAGTCTTTTGCAATTTTATACTTACTTTCTGCTGTCTTTTAGAAGCTTTTCCTTCCTTGCCTTTTTTTTCTCTTTTTTTCCCTTTTTTTTTTCTGCACTAGAACCCATTTGACTCTTCAGAGTATTCTACAGACAGAAATTAGAAAGCAACCACTTCCTTCACAGGATGTTTTACTGTTCTTGGAAGCAATAGTGTGAAAATGATGATGACTTAGAGTGAAATGCTGAATTGAGATACGGTTACATCCTAAATTTCACCTAGAATCAGATAGTGGAATGTGCATAGGGAATGACTAAGGCCAACAGGCACAAAAAGAAATGTAAGGCTCCTATTGCCTTTTACAGTACTTCTGGGACTTGTATACACTGTGGACAGAGCTGGCACTGTGGGGAATGGAGGGGTGTGTGTAAAGATTCATTAGCAATT
>NW_008691498.1:19615-20189 GCF_000695815.1 Acanthisitta chloris | reverse complement strand
GGCAGCTGAGTCCTCCCCATGGGTGCTGCAACCACCCCAGCAGTGTTTGCCAAAATGTGGCACCCTCCTATGCCCACCCTGTGGGAAACGGGGCTGACTGCCATCCGGCATTTCACCTCACCGGGGACCTGTGCGACGTGGTGGCCCCGGGAGGTGTTGGGGCTGTGGCTCACTGCTCCTTCCCACACTGCTCCATTCACTGAAGGAATGAATATTCGATAATTTAATACCTTCTCTCCACCTCAGGCTCTCCATTCCTGTTCTCACCGTGGGGGGGGCACAGAGCACCCACTGCAGGGACAGCTCTGGGGGGCACAGAGGAGGCCAGATGGGTTCTGGCAGCTGTCACAGCTCTCCCCCCGGGAAGGGCTGAGGGGGGAGCGGCACGGGCAGGGCTGGGGGCACAGGGAGGGCAGGGCTGTGGTGTGAGCATGAGCCTCTGCCCCCACCGCAGGCAGCACCGCTGCAAGCTGCTGCGAAATCCCCCGTTTCCAAGGCAACGTGGGGATCCCACAGCTGGGAGAAGCAGAGCTGGGATGGGATGAGATGCTGCCGGGCCCCTGCAGGCCCTGGC
>NW_008691498.1:15094-19595 GCF_000695815.1 Acanthisitta chloris | reverse complement strand
GTGCCGGCACGATGCCCAGCTGGGGGACGGGGGGGTCTCTCCTCCTCTCTCCATCACATCCCCTCCCTGCCCCCAGCTCTGAATCAGGGCAGAAGGCAGCCCTGCTGCTTGCTCAGGGGCTGGGGAGGGAACTGGACCCTGCCCCACAGTCCTCATAGCTTTGGTGGCACACAAGGGTGAAGCCTGTAGAGCAGCTGCTGAGGGATCCCTGCCTGCAAAGAGGACTGTAATCCCACATTCCTATTGGCCTTCTTGGGAGGGACCAGTCAGTCCCCAAAGACCACCAGGAAACCAGTCTGGAGGTCAGACACAGGGCATCTACCTGCTGACCCACAGTAGGGCCAGAGGCAAGCAGATGCCCTGGTCTGGGTATCCTCCCCCCTGCCACGGTGGTTGTGAGAAGGGATCTCAGTGTCATCCTGCCACCAGTGGGCAGTGGGTGCTGTGCCCCCAGCACCCCCACACTGGGCAGGCTACTGGGCATCCCTCCAGCCCACCCCAGTGATGCCACACACCAGCACTGGTCACTCATGTCCCCCTGCAGTGAACACACAGATATCAGTGATGTCTCCAGCACTGGGCAGTGCTGTGGGCAGAGTTCAGGTAGGACCTAGCACCTCACACCCTGCCACAGAGCCACTGCCTGCCCATGGCACAGGGAGGGGTGTTTCTCCTGCCAGCTCTGGGAAAAAGCCTGCTCTTTCCCCAGCCGTGGGCTCCCTTCTGCAGCCTGCAGACACCAGCTCAGGCTGTGGCTGCAGCTGTGCCCAGGCCAAGCCTTGGGAGCTGGAAGCTCTTTCCGTGCCAACACACACCATCCTGGAGCAGGGAGAGGTGGGACTGGCAAGCTGCAGTGTGTCCCCTGCTCAGGGGGCCCAGCAACCCCCTGCTCCTCCCATTTCCCCTCTGTGGTGATGGAGAGCTGCACCACTGCCTCCCCTCCTGCCCCTGCCCAGAGCCTGCCAACAACCTGGGGGTAACCAGGAGTTTTAGGTGTTCCAGGCTGGCTGCCCCATGGCATACCCCACATGCAGCTCTGAGCAGAGCACAGGTGCAGGCAGACACTCCTGCTGTAACCTGGAATGAGGTCCTTGTCCCCCACAGGCTGAACCCCCAGTTTAGCCAACCTCACCACACCTCACCCCTCCGGCGTCTGCCCAAGCCCATGGGACACACTGGGATTTGCCCACAACAGTTCACTGCATGTGCCACGGGATGAATCCCTTTTACTCAGCAGCTTCCCTGGATACCCACCACGGAGGACCCTTGGGTCAGGAACATGCTGGACATGTCTGAGAGGCTGCAGGTTGGCTTTGGAGGCAAAGCCCCAAGTTAAAGAGGCTCCATCACTTCCCCAGTGTCCTTATGCAGCAAACGGAGCCAGCGCTGGATTAATTATATTATATCATGATTGAGGCTGTTGCTAGGCTACAGCTCTGCTCCCTAAGCCCGTCCTACTGCGGGATTTCCCCAGCATCACTGCTTGGCTGGCTCCAGGGCATCCCTCAGGGCATCCCGAAGGATGGGCAAGCTCCACGGGCTCTCCAAGCACCAAGACGGCTGTGGGGATACTGCAGGCAGCAAACCCATCATGCACCCAGTCCAAACCCAGCCCAGGTCCATCCTGTGCGAGGGCTAGGGGTAGTCAGGCTTCTCTCTGGCCCTGCAGCCCTCCTGGAGGCTCCAAGAGCACCTGCAGCTTCACACATTCATGTCCTGCTAAAACCCAAGTTCCAATGACTTTTTCAGGTTCACTGCTGGGGGGAAGAAAGCAAATTCCCACCCCGGGTCTTGTGAAACCAGGGAAAAACTTGTTGTGGCCTTTGGGAGCAACAGAAATAGGCAAAGTTGCAACCCCCAAAGGGCAGAATTGGGGCACTCCTTGCATGTGGCCCTTGGCATCAGCCATGGGGAATGTTGAAGGCTGAGTGCACTGGTGAGGCAGGACACAGCTGTGCAAAAAGCCACTCCATCCCAGGGGCAGCAGGAGAGGGATTGAATGGGAATCATTAAGAACCAGCCCTGGCATCATCTGGACTGGCACAACCAGAGAGAAATGAACTCCAAGGGAAGCCTGTGCCAAGGACGGCCGTGGGCACAGCTGTGGGATGGAGGAGCAGGAGAGCAGGACAATGATGGAGCCCCAACAGTACAGGGCTGGGAAGGGGGAGGAGCACTTAAACAGTGTTGGCAAAGAAACAAATCAGGATAAATTGAGCAGGAATAATTCCGGATGGCAATGATCAGAGAGCTCCCATGCCCCCAGGCAGGAGGTGATGGACAGCTTTCCACAGGGATCAAAGAATCATGGAGTGGTATGGGTTGGAAAGGCTCTTAAAGATCAGCTGGTTCCAACCCCCACTACGGGCACGGAAATCCAGGAATGCTGAAAACTGGGCTGGAGTGTGGGCAGTGGGAGTTGCAGGGACCCGTCAGTCTGTCCTGGTGCTAGTGTTTGGCAGGGGGAGGAGCAGCCACAGTCCCTCTGACACAGGCGGTGCCTGCAGGGCTGTGCCATGCGGCTCAGCAGCTTGGGTCTCCCGCAGCGATGAGTTTTGTGGCAGCCACGGACACAGAAGAAGGTGAGGAACAGCGTTAGCAGGCAGGGACAGCCACTTGTGCCAGGAGACCTGGGCTGGCTGGCGGGAGATGCTGTGTACTTAAGAGGAATCCCTAGGGACAGGAGGTATGGCACAGACCGCTCCAGGCCGCTGGGTGCAGGGGAGCTGGAAGGTGTCCCCTAGCCTGGGCTCCAGCTGGGGAGTCAGAGGGCTGCCAGGCCGGGCGGAGCCTGCGGGATGGGAAGGTGTGTGCTCCGGAGTCTGACTGCACCCAGGCACAGCATCGTCACATGCTGCAAGTGGCCAGGGGTGACAGGAGCTGTGTGTGAGCTCTCACGCCGGGTTGTCCCACTCCAGGGACAGGTAGGGTAAAGAACAGTCCCCAGATAACACCCTACAGAGGCTGGGGCAGCACCCGAGCCCTGCCATCCCGGCTGGGAGGACACAGTGCTGGGAGCAGGGGCCCTCAGAGCTCTCTCCTGGCCCATCCTAAGGGTTTTGGCTCCAGGCTGGCACAGAGGAAGCCAAGACACAATCATATGGTGCCCGAGGGTGCCATGGATCCCACCCAGGCAGGGAGCAGGCAGCACCCTGTCCCCATGGCCGAGGCTCCCTGTGCTGTGCTGGGAACCAGCCCCAGCTGAAATGCAGGGATAAATCTGCTTCAAACCAGACCCTGCAGCTCTGGCCACTGTTAGCTGCAAGAAACTGCAGCTCTTCAGCCTCAAGCTCTTAAGTTTTTTTTGTCTTTTGGATGACTGATAAACCCAAAAGCAAATACCCGGGTACCTCTAGAGATGCTTGCAGGCACTATTTATATCGATGTGATCCTGCAGAAGCTTCCCAACAATGACAGGCACGTACACATCCTTTTTATATTTAGCCTGTTTGAAAGGCTGGGCAAGGCAGGGCCTGGCTCACACAGGGCCTGTTTGCTTCTCCCCTCCCTCACACTTGCTGGCACTGGACCACACCTCATGTAGCCTGAACCAGTTCAGCATTCCCTGAAAAAGGGAGAAGCCCAAGTCTAAAAAGACCAGGTTGGATGGGGCTTGGAGCAACCTGGGCTAGTGGAAGGTGTCCTGCCCATGGTAGGGAGTGGAATGAGATGAGCTTTAAGGCCCTTCCAATGCAAACCAGTCTGGGATTCTGTGACTGTGGGAAGTGCCTGTTTGCATCTCTTCCCTTCCACACTCCCAGTTCACCCCCAGGGTGGGATTTCTCCAGCCTTGCTGCCAAAGCCAAACCATGCCACATACTCTCCTGGGGCTCTAGTAAGCAGAGCCAATGCCCACATCTGCTCTTCTCTTTCACAGGAGTATTTTGGAACAAAGTGATTCATCTTTGCTTGGTTTTGCCTCAGACCCTTATGCTGACAAGCCACAGGGAGCGTGAAGGCTCCTACAGTGGCAAACCTGGCACAGGTGCCAGACACACCGAGGTCAGTATTGGTCCCAGCAGGGACTGGGCACCAGTACAGCCCTTGCTAACCACACCAAACCCACCCTGCCCTGCAGGGAAAAACAGCTCTCTCACGACATACTTCAGGTTTGGGGAAAGAACTCATGTTTTTTACATTCAACTCTTTTTTTGGAATGATTTTTAATCCAGTGCCCTGTCCCATGGGTGTGGGAGCACAGCAGCACAAGGAAGGGCATGGGACACCCTTCCGTGACACAGTGTGCAGGGACACGCAGCTCCCAGCCCAGGAGTGCTCTGGGGGACAAGAAGATGTGCAGAGGCAGGTGTACAACAGAGCTTTATAGTCAGAATGGACTGTACCAGGGGGTTTCGATGCAAAAATGGAACATGACCCAAAATCCTGATGAACAGAAGCACTGTCAGGACTGCAGCAGCCAAGGCTCAGGTGCCTCCTGGCCTTCACACAGGAGGGGCTGCACTCCAGTTCCATCCCAATCTTCCTTCTCCTCCCCAGATGT
>NW_008691498.1:0-15072 GCF_000695815.1 Acanthisitta chloris | reverse complement strand
CCTACAGTGTCACGTGGAATGCTCAGAGGAGGCAAATGCTAACGGCAAACAGACCTGAACTGCTCATGCAGCAAAAACCCAGTTTGCTTTATAGGGAAATGGTTACAAGTGCAGTTTGGGGGCAAGAAAAAGAAAATTGGAGCAGGAAAGTGCCTGCTGGTCAAGACAACTCTGAGTGGATAATGGATCAAAATAACATCTTGCTTTATAGGAGTGAAGTAGGAAACCCCAGCTGGGATTTCATGGTTGACATTTCACAACAAAAAGGGGAGAGAGAGAACAAAACCAAACCTCAAATCAACTTACAAGCAAGAGGGGTATGTAACACAGAACCTGGAGGGAGCTTCACCGTGTGAGCTGAGCAGGGGAGCCCAGAACCAAAGCAGGAGGGGCACAGAAAACTGAGCAGCTCCATCAAGCACAGGGGCTGCTCCTCGAGACACAGGAGAGTGCCGAGGGGTGGCCGTGGGGCCC
Organism: Acanthisitta chloris; assembly: GCF_000695815.1. Taxonomy (NCBI): domain Eukaryota; kingdom Metazoa; phylum Chordata; class Aves; order Passeriformes; family Acanthisittidae; genus Acanthisitta; species Acanthisitta chloris. Next base: position 14,598 of record NW_008691498.1, on the reverse strand, counting down.
ATCCAGTGGCTGCTGAGCAGGTACCAATCCAGCGGGTTGAGTCCAAAGCAAAAACTAAAACACTTCCCAAACTGGTAGGACAGAGGAGGCTCTCTGCTTGGGGCAGGGAAGGCAGCAGCTGGCTGGCTGCAGGCTGGACAGAAGCTGGAGCAGGACAGAGCTGCTGAGCTGCAGTGCTGGTCCCTCGCGGCGCAGAGCAGCAGCCAGGGCTCTACAGCCTGGCTGCAAAATGCCTGAGAAGCAAATGCCTTGCCATGCCAACACTGCCCTGTAGCCAATTCTGAAGCTCTGGATATCTTCATTTCTACATGGAGTCATGTCCCTGAGAGGTCCTGGCGGGAGGGGGTTCTGGAATATGCAAATTCGAGGGTGGGCAATGCAGAAAAGCACTGATTCTTCTCTCTCTTTCAGGTTAGCTTTGCACTTTGCATTGTTTTCCCAAACTGCATAGCAGCTTACGTGTAGTGTCTGAGACACTGGGGCCACGGAAATCAATGTGGGCTTCATGAATTCCAACAGCAGCAACCACAGTGCTCTTTCAGTAAGGGCTAATGAAGCTGCTGTGCAGAAAGGTCCCAGTCAAAGGGCTCCACAAATCACATACACTCTCCCTCACACTGCCCCTGCAGCTGTTGCTGTAGAGAGCTGTACCATAGCATGATCTTCTTGACTTAAAGCTCATCAACTGCTGGGTGAAGCAATGGCCAATATCACCTTTCTCCTTAAAAAAATAGGAAGGATAAAAAGTTACAGACTCGAGACAGGCGAGCACGATGCGTTCATGCGGCTTCTTCTGTTGCACTCCTCTGGACAGGACAGGAATCTCGGGTGCACAGGAGTGGAATGCAGCAGGGACGGAGCAGGAGGCAGGTCCCCTCACCCCCACACCCTGCCAGCGACCTGATGGGGCATCTCTGGGAGGAGAAAGACCAACAGCCTGGAAGCTGTGCCCAGAACCTTCCCCTGGCTCACATACAGCTCAGCTGGGCCTTCTCTGTGTAACGATGCACCAACCAGCACACACAGATGTAAAGCTTTTGTGCTGCTCACTCTGGTTTGAGGGAATCTACAGAAAGCAGCCAAAGATTTACACATCTGTGCCTGTCCTGGGGTGACTCGTCAGAGCAGATGGACACAGCCACGGTGCAGAGTTTGCTGTGTGCTCACAGCTCCTCATAGTCCCCTCCGCCCTGTGGCTTGCTCACGCCGCTTCCTCCTCCGCCCCGGAATGCCTCAAGTTCATCTATCTCACTGCTTTTCTCCGTGCTCTTCTTCTTCTTCTTCTCTTTCTCCTCTTTGCTGTCCTCCTTCTCTTTGCTCTTCTTGTGCTTGCTCTTCTTTTTCACTGATTTCTCCTCTTCCTGAAAAGGAGAACATTTGATTAGTGAATGCTTGGAGTGTGCCACTGATCCAGGGAGTGTCATCCTGACACCTGGCTCTGGATGGAAGGGACCTCTGGTCACCTAGTCCAGCCATGGGCAGGGACATCTTCAACTGGATCAGGAATCTTCCTTAGGATGAAGCATCTCCTACCAAGGCTTGGAGTGGATTCCAGAAGACCCTCCTGTGAGCTTGGACAGAAGAGCAGACAGACCATCTGGTTTATACAGAGCAATGGTCTGTCAGGCAGTTTGTGCCCAACAATACCACAGTATTGGGCAGGCAGAAATGGCACGGGCAAAGCCACCTGCAGACTTTCCTCACTGTCCCTGAGATTAGGGCTGTTGGGAAAAGTCATGGTGCTACGCACACAGTCAGTCCAGCAGAGATGTACTGCTCTGCCTGAGCCTGCATTTTACAAATTCACACTCCCTTTACAAAATCCAACTGCTATAAAAGCTTGCTTTGAAGCTCAGTGCAGAGCCCAGAAGGCACAGACCATGCCCAGATGCATGGAAGGGAGTCTACCAGGTCCAGGAGGACACCACAGGCCACCCCTGTTCTTGGCTGGTAGGTAACATGACAGATCAGCTCTGAGGAATTAAACAGTACCTCTTTGCTTTTCTTTTTCTTCTTCTTTTTCTCCTTAGAAGTTTGCTTATCTGTTCAAACAGAAAAAAAAAAAGGCATTGGTTTTAATCAATTTTAACGGTAAGAGAGGCAAGTCTGCCCTGGCCCAATTCTGAGAACAAAATGCTCCATCCTGGAGCAATGGGCAGAAGCAATGCTGACACCTCAGGACAAGCTGTGCTCCTTTAGAAACCAGCACAGGCTGCAACACTCACACCCTGACTCAACCACATCAGTCTTGTTTCACTATGAGCATTGTATGAGCTGTGTGACCAACACTGACCTGGCACTCACTGTGTCACAGCTACTAAGAAACAAATCTAGAGACTAGCTCTACAAACTGGTCCAAAGGTCAAACTGGGGACTGGATTATTATTTCTAGAACTGAAGAAGTGCTCCTGGGACAGTTTCCCTCTGATGGAAATCCTCCCAGGGATGGTTTGTGCTTCTCTGAGGATGACTGAGGACACAGTGCCAGCAGATGGGACACCCTGACAGGCCAACACCCACTGCTGCTCACACTGTGTATGGAAATTGTAGCCCTGCTCCACAGGGGTGGCTACTTTCACACTATCAAATGAGTCTTTCACAAAAGAGTCCATCACTGTTACAGCACTTGTCCCACCTGACTGTGGCTGATGACTTGGCTGCTCAGTGCCCACTGCCTTTGCACAAAACCTGGAACAGGAGAGTATCTGTGTGGCAGTTTCACAGGAGGCCTCACACTGCAGCACATTTCACATGTGCTGTTTGACTGTCACTCTTACCTACACACTCCTTTTCCCTCAGCTGATCTGTAACTGCAGCCAGGGAGAAATTTAACTGCCATAAGGCTCGAGTGACTGATGACTGGGAGGTGGTTTGATATGTATCATCAAAAGAGGAGATGGGAGAAGCCACATTGAATTATTAAAGATGCTAAACTGGAGCTTAACTGATTGACCCGGGCCTCTGCAGGTGCACTTGCAGCTATTTCAAGCTCTGCTGTGTGGCAGCTCAGTGACAAGCCCATGAGGCCATGGAAGCCTGTGCCATGCCCACACTTTGGGAACAGCTATTCCAGGAGCTCTCTGGTGATTCTCACAGCTTTTTTCCCCTCCTAAAGTCTTTAACTTCTCATTTTTAAAGAAGATATTGGGGCAGGTATATAGGAAGTTGCTCTGCAGTAATGCCTAGACAGCAGGGGTTATTTGCATGAGGAAGATTTGTCCCCTCAGGGAATGGGAGAAAAAAATGAAGCCTTGGCAATGCTTAGGTTGTGATCAGGACCTCACCCCACCCTTTCCAAAAACAGAAGAGGGAATTGGCAGGGTATGTCAGAGCATTTTGATCCAAATTCTGGAGGGGGTGGACACTGCAGTGCTGCACACACTCCCAGGCACACAAGGCTGAGCAGGAAGCCTTCCACAGCAGCAGCTTGTGGAGGATGTGCTCCTGCTTCCAGCTGGGACAAAAATAATACAGGGCTGGTGCCAGGGATGAGCCAAGTTCCCTCCCTCCTCATGGGGAAAAACTCATTTATGCCATCTGAAAGCAGATTCCAGACCCACTCAGGCACTGCATGAAGTCAGAGGGTATTTTATTTAGTACAAGTTGGTTTGCTGCCACCCTGAAGCCACTTAGAGAAACAGATGTCTGACAAACAACAGCAGCAAGAGTGGAAACAAGGTGTGAGCTTTACCTTCCTCACTGCTCTCCTTGGGACCAGCTTCTTCCAAACCCAAACCAAAGAGATCTGAGTCATTCTTCGGTTTGAAGGAGGGCACAGCTGATCTCACAGGTTGGGGTGGCTTTGCCAATGAGGTATCGTCATCCGATAGCTCAGAGAGATCCTCCCGCACTGGGAACTCATCCTGGAGAGAAGCAGAGGCAAATGGCACTGACTAACGCTTCAACCACATCTCTAAGCAGCTTGTACACAAGAATGTCAGATGTCAGCAGGTGGGGAGGAAAGGCAATGGCACTGAGCTGTTGCTGCCTGAAAATCAATGCCCTGGATCTTCTGAGCTCTATTTCTTGCTGTGGTTTAATGCCTCAGTCGCAGTGGCACTGGCAAGGCTGTTCTGAGCACTGAGCAGTGGGGCTGCCAAAGTCAAATTCCCAATGGAAAGGGATTAAATGAGATCTTCAACTCTGTTAGCTCACCAGCAACAGCCTCTTCCTGCCCTGGAGAGACTCCTCTGTATTGAGGAAGATCTAACAGGCTGAAAGCTCACATCCAGCTGTGGGAGGCAAAAACTCTGCTGCGCAGGTCTCAGGTAGCAGAGGCAGCAAGGCTGAGGAAGCAGAGTAATTCCCTTCATCAAGATAAATGGGAATGTGCTCCCAGGGCAAATCTGCCCCTTCAGTGTCAGCTAAACCCCAGGATGCTGCAGAGCCTGGATATCACCCAAAAATCCACTGTCTCTGTATGACGAGAATGGAAATTCAGTTTAATGATCTTCTGATTCCTGCCAGCTGATCCTCTGCAGAATTCCTTATCCACCCTTTCCTTGTATCTCATATCCTTAGGTCCTGACCCAACACAGCCTTGCTCTAAGGCTGGTCCAGGTAATGCCCCCACCCTGCTGATGGCTTTCCTGCTTTGCCTGATCAGTGCACCTTGCAGTGGGAAAGCACTTCCCTGTCCTGGGGCATTCCCTGTGCCAGGCATTCCCTGACACTGTCGCACTGGCATACTCACTCACCAACCCATTCTCATCAGTGCATGCAAGAGATGTAAACCTTGCTCCAAATACTTTTACTTTCCTATTAAACTGCCAAGCAAAGCAGGTAGTGAAGATGCAAAATGAATGGAAAATTACTTAATAAACAGCATGACACATGGGCAAGGTCAAGGAAACTGGGACAACTGCTCTTTCTGCAGCATTCTGGAATGATGCAAACACAGGAACCCCCTGAACAGCTAACCCAGACACCAAGACAGCCCTGAACAGCCACTGCACATCCCAGATCACTGTTAGCAGCTCCCAGAGGTTGCTGTGCAGGCTGCAAGCCTGCAGGTCACTGCAATCAGGGTATCTTGTGCCATGCAGCAAGTTCTGACCAGCCCAGAGACAAGCTGGAGAAGAAGTGTTTTCTCCACCTGTAATAGAGAGGTGTGGGGAGAACCTGCTCCACCCTGTGTTTGAGCAGATACCTGCAGGCATGTGCTGAATGTCACAGACACCGCAGCTACCTCAGCTGTCCTGGAAAGTCCTTCCCAGGCAGAGCTCCCTTCTTCCCTGTAAGCTCTGCCAAGCAGATTTCGTGATGGCCTTTTGACTGCTGGATTGACTGCAAGGAGCTCACTGTCTCTGGCAGAGACACACTGCTACATGGTAAATCTGATGAAAACCAAGTAGCTTTGTATGTTGTACCTTCCACACTGCTGCACTGGCTGGGAATAAACAGTACAGTAAAATGTGCAGGAATAAACATTGTTCCTGTTTGTAAACACAAACCTTGTGTCAGGAAGAGTGTTAGGCTGGATATGAGGAAAAGGTTATTCCCCCAGAGGGTGTTTGGGCACTGGGACAGCTCCCCAGGGCAGAGGTCACAGCCCCAAGGCTGACAGATCTCAAGGAGTGTTTGGCCAATGCTCTCAGGCACAGGGTACATTGTTGGGGTGTCTGTGCAGGGCAGGGGTTGGGCTGATGATCCTTGTAGGTCCCTTCCAGCTCAGGAGATTGTGTGTTTCCATGGATCTGTGATTCTATGACTGTTGTTGCCATGTGGTTTCCACACACAACGCACTGGTGGGTTTGTGCTGACATGAATCTCTGCAGGTTGCTTAGCACCTGCCTTGCTGTGACTGCTGCTGAGGGAGGGGAGAGCAGATGAAGGCTCTGCTCAGGGAAATGCCCCAACCCCTCCATTTCAGCTCAGCTCAGCACACAGTGACCCAGGCATGAAATTTACCATTTTCTTCTTCTGGCTGTCAGAATCCTCACTTTCAAAGTCTGGGTCATCCATGACAAATGAGAGCATCTGAGTAGCTATTGGTCCCTCTTGATCACTGTCAGACTCCTCAGGCTTCTCCTCTTTGACCACTTTTTGCTTGGGAACAAGTCCTTTGCTTTGGGAAGTGGCCTTTGGGGCCTGGGCTGCTGCAGGGGGTGCAGCAGCAGGGGCTGCAGCAGCAGGGGCTGCCAGACTAGCGTTACCCTTGCTGCTGCTGTTTCGTTCAGACCCAGAACGGGGAGGTAAACTGTCAGGAGGCTTCGGCTCAGTTGCTTTGGTCAAAATTGCTTCACTCTGTGGTTTCAGAGAATTTCTGGAAGACCTGAGAAGAAAGAAACAAATTGTCAGAGCCTGTCCACCTCCATTCTGTGGAGCAAAGCACAATCAACAGCTGAGCCTGCCTGAGGGCTGCATGGTGTATGCATCCAGAGAGGCAGTTAGTCCTACAGGGGTGTGTGGTCAGACTGGGGCTGAGGACAACCCCTGTGTCTCTGTGATGCTGAGGTACACATGCTCCTGCCAGCAGACCACACCTGTTATCAGTTTTTCCCTGTGAGGGTGGTGAGACACTGTCCCAGGTTGCCCAGGGAGGCTGTGGCTGCCCCAACCCTGGCAGTGTTCACAGCCAGGCTGGCTAAAGCCTTGAGCAACCTGCTCTGGTGGGAGGTGTCCCTGCCCAGGGCAGGGGGTTGGGGCTGGATGATCTCTCAGCTCCATTCCAACCGTTTAACATCCTATCACTCACAGGATGTGGTATGTGGAGAACATGACACAGTTCCCCAGCACAGGGTGTGGGGAGTGACTCCACTCTCTTCACCCAACACCTGACTCCTCTCTGCTCCCCACACTGCTACGAACAGCCATTCTGGGGCTCACTTAGAGGCTCTTTCTCAGAGGGAAAGGCTAGGCCATTCCCAAGCAGAGCCATACCAGTGACCACAGGACTGCAGTGCTCCAAGGCACTGAGCAGGAAACACTGCACAAAGCGGTTACAGCTACAGTAACCTCAGCCCCAGCTCACAGCTGAAGGAACACGCTGACAGACACCAGGATGTCCCAGAGGCTGCACAGAGTTAGTGGCAGGACTAAGGGTCAGCCGAGGTTTGCCAGCCCAATCCACACTTCAGCCTGTGCTTCCTACCTTTTCTTTTCCGGCTCCGTGTTTTTGTCTCCATCAGGTATGAGGACAACCTTACAGTCCTTCACCTCTTCCTCTTCCTCCTCTTCCTCACTGGAGAGGGTGATGTTCTTGCTGGGCACACGTTCTGCTGCCAGCATGGCTTTGCTGGGGATTTTGTCATCCAGATCCAGGTCATCTTGGAAACCTGCCACCATGGGGTTCCCCCCAGGCACCTCTCCATCGCTGCAAACAGACAGGGATCAGACACAGCACCCCAGAAGTGCTGACAGACCTTCCCTTGGGCAGAGCCTGGCATTGCCCTAGCTTTTCCTGCCAACTTCAGGGGCAATGTCCTCAGCCTGGGGCAGCTGATTAAAGGGCTGGAGCAGCTCTGCTGTGGAGCCAGGCTGGGAGAGCTGGGGGTGGAGGAGAAGGTTCTGAGGAGACCTTAGAGACCCTTCCAGTGCCTAAAGGGCTCCAGAGAGCTGGAGGGGGACTTGGGACAAGGGCCAGGAGGGACAGGACAAGGGGAAATGCCTTCTCACTGCCAGAAGGCAGGGATAGATGGGATTTTGGGAAGGAACTCCTAGCTGTGAGAGTGATGAGGTACTGGCACAAGTTGCCCAGGGCTTGGAGCACCCTGGACTAGTGGAAGGTGTCCCTGACCATGGGACTTTAAGGGACCTTCCAACCCAAACCAGTCTGGGATTCTGTGATTCACACACTGCCAGCCTTCCCCTGCCCCTGCCCAGTCCAGGCTGACCTGCTCCCCACAGGCCGCAGCAGTGGCACAAGCTCTGCACCAAAGGGGCACAGCAGGATGTCTCACAGTGCCTGCTGCCCCTCAAGTTGGAAAGAAGTGGCTGAAAAAGGTGAGCCATAGTGGCCTCAGCTCCATCAGAACATGGAGAACATCCAACAGTCCTGGATCAGTCAGTCAGGCCACGGGAACTGCCTTCATCCCACAGCCTGTAATTAAACCTGATCATATCCTGGCACTGCCATGGGAATTTGCTCACAGCTATTAGCTTCCTGGAATGATTTCTATTTCTGTGGTGCTCCCTGGAGCAGGCAGGTACCCAGACACCAGAACCAGGCTTGAACATCCCCCAAATCAAATTAACCTAAGGACACACTTTCAGGGCTGGGAGCCTGTCAGCCTCCCTGGATGAATACAGTTCTGTGTTCAGAGGCAGCTTGATCAGAGCTTTGCAGCTGAAAATGCTGCTGAGGGTTCTCGGCTGAATGTCCCCAGGACTCAACTCTAATACTTTCTGAAGGATGTGCTCATGTCAGGAATGTAGGTATTCTCCCCAGCCTCAGCTGATGAGCCTTTGCATCACCTTTCCTTGTTCTATTTGCTTTATCCACAAGAGACACCCAGCTGCTTCCTAATCACCCACCACACACAGTCACTGATCTTTTAATGATACAACATGAATTGTAGAAGCACAGCCTTCATTTTTACACAGAGACAAACCCCCACAATTATAGCTTGGAACAGATTAGATTTAAGAGACATAAAGAAACCCTAAAATCCTTAAGATGGAAGCAGGTGGTGTTCCCAGTCACTAGCACAAGACAAATACTGGAAGACAGTGGAGGATGTGTGCTGGGAAATGTCCTAACACCACTGGGATGATGGCACTGCTCACTGTGGCTCTTCTTGTGGCTGGGGACTAGCTCTGAAGTTGGGTTTAAAGAGTTAGTACATCTGCCAAGTGACAATGGAGTTATTTGTGGGACACCACACTGTTGACACCCAGTGCAGCACACAGTGAGCACAGCCAGTGCTTGTCTGGTTGGAGTGCCAAGATCAGGGCCAACACCAGCCTTCCCTCTGCTTTCAGCATGGGTCCCTCTGCTCCCAGGGCAAGGCAGGGCCAGGCTGCTGAAGAGCCCCTTCAGCACTAACACTGCTGCTCTCAGCCCGAGCCAGGCCGCAGGCACACAGCCCAGCCACACAAAGGAGAGAGAAACTGCTGTCCAAACCAGACCCAAGGCTGGAGGAATGACAAGTGAGCCATTCCTGAGGTCTGCAAAGCACTGCCAGGGTTTCCTCTTGAAACGCACTTGAAATGGAGTTGCATCCTAGAAATGGCAGATCACTCTGAACTGGAGACACTGCACTGCTTTAACACATCACTGCTCTGATAGGCACAGGGGCTCTTCAGAGATTGCTGCCACTGTCTACCACACACCATACACACTTGCAGCCTTTCAAGCATTCCCAGTCCAAGAGGAACATCCACATGTGTGCACCCCCTCAGCAAAGTGGGTCACCTTCCCTCAGTGAGTGCACTGCCTCCATCCACAGCCAGCACACAGCGACAGCTCCGAGCAGAGCGATGGAGTGGATAGACATCAGGAAAATCACTGCTGCACTATAAACAGGGTCTGACAGGGCAAAATTAGGATCAGCTTGTGGTCCTGAGGTTCCAGCTGGAAGGAAGGCAGAGCATGCAAACTCAAGCACATTGCCACTGCTCTCTCCAGGCCTCGAGGCACTGCCAAGCCTGGGACAGTGTTGAGCCAGTGTGTTTGCAGGTACAGGTACCCCCAAAAGTGACTGTGCTCACCAAGGTCTGCTCCGATCTAGTGACCACAGAGCCCACCAGGGTGTCCTCAGTAAGCCCACGAGAGTGTCCTCCTGCACCACATGTTTGGCTTTTTACACAGTTTAGCATCTACTTGCTTCCACCAAGAGATGCTCTGGAACAGAGGATCCTTTGTTAAAATGCAGCCTCAACTCACAGCAGAACTGCAGCTCATGAGCACTGAGGGCACTCCAGGACCCAATTCCTCAGCCAGCCCCAAAAGGGTCAGGTTTGGCTCTCCTGACATTTCCTTGTTAAGCACAGAAAAACATCCCATCTCAGCCACAGCCATGAGCAAGATACTTTGTAGGGCAGCACACTGCCAGCAACCACCGCTCTTTTCTTACCTTCTTTATAAACATCCACGTGTTCTGCCACCACAGGGATGAGGATTCTGCCTGTCCTGCATTAGTCACTGAGCCTCACACACAGCACTGACTTAAAGTTGCTGTGGCTGAACTAGAGAAGACTGAATCACAACAGAGATGTCAGCAGACACAGAATCCACCACATTCACAGATGACCAGTGTCAGTGTTTAATTACTCTCCTGGTTAATCCAGGGCTGATGACAAGAGGCAGCAGGCAAGGAATATGCTAAGCAAAGGGATGCAGAGCCTGTGAGTATGCCGAGGTTACCTCTCCACAGACAGTCTGCTTGCAGACAGCTCACTGCACATCCTCTTGTCTAAGCAGCTCAGGATACACAATCCCCTTTCCCTTTTTTGGGTTGAAAAACATCAAAGCCAGGAGAAATAAAAAAGGGATGAAAAAAAAGAGAAAATCCATCTTACAGCATGAGCACAACTCTGTCATTTGGAGGAGCTAATTATAGAATTCCAGACTGGTTTGGGTTGGAAGGACCTTAAAGCTCATCTGGTTCCAACCCCTCTGCAGTGAGCAGGGACATCTTCAACCGGATCAGGTTGCTCCAAGCCCCATCCACCCTAATCTGGAATGTTTGCAGGGATGGGGCACCCAACACCAACCTGAGCAACCTGTGCCAGTGCCTCACCACCCTCATTGTAAAAAACTTCTTTATACGTAGTCTGAATCTCCCCTCTGTTAGTTTAAAACCATCACCTTGTCCTATCACTATATACCCTGCTAAAAATTCTGTCCCTATCTTTCTTCTAAGCCCCCTTTAGGCACTGAAAAGCCACAGTAAGGTCTCTTGGAGCCTTCTCTCCAGGCTGAACACTCCCAGCAGTCCCAGCCTGGGTCCAGAGCAGAGGTGCTCCAGGCCTTAGAGCATCAACATGGCCTCCTCTGGACTCACTCCAACAGGTTCACATCCTTCTTGTGCCCCAGAGCTGGAGGCAGCACTGCAGGTGAGGTCTCACCTGAGTGGAGCAGAACGACAGAATCTCCCCCTCATCTGCTTCCCATGCTGTGGGGATGAGTCCAGCACACAGATGGTTTCTGGACCCCAGTGCACATGGCTGAGACATGTCCAAACTCTCACCCACCTGCACCCCCAAGTCCCTCTCCCCAGAACTGATCTCTTTATCCCCAGTTGCCCCAACCCAGGTGCAGCACCTTGGGCCTGGCCCTGGTGAAGCTCATGAGGTTCCCATGGGTCACCTCCTGAGTTTGTCCAGGTCCCTTCAGGAGTGTCACCAGCACCACTCAGGTCAGTGTTGTTGCTAAACTTGCTGAGGGGGCACTCAATCCTGCTGCGTCACTGATGAAGACATTAAAGAGCTCTAGCCTCAGTACAGACCCCTGAGGGACACCACTCATCATTCATCTCCACCCAGACATTGAGCCATTAACCACCACTCTCTGGATGTGACCATTCAACACGTTCCTTGTCCATCCATCAAATCCACGTCTCTCCGATTTAGAGAGAAACATTAGACATGGGCACAGAAAAATAAAGGTACCCCCTAAGAGTGTTTTGGGATCTGCATGCAACCATGCAGTGACATTCCTCCCCATCCTTCCTTCCTCCCAGAATCCCACAGAGCTTTGAAGTGCCCCCAAGTGTCCTCCAACAAACCCAAACCCCCTTCTAGTGCCTCAGGACTGGCAGTACCAGGCCACAAAGGAGCTTGGCCATATTTGGGGCCTCTGCAGTGGCAAAACAGTCATTAAGCAAAACATAACATCCCTGCAAAGTGCACTGAGTTCCAGAGGGAAATACATCAAATGATCCAGCGTGTTTGGCCAGAAGAGAAATCCCATCCCGACCCACAGGACCCAGAGGTTTAACCTGAGCATGAAAGCCAGACAGCAACATCAGGAAGGTGATAACCTGCTTTTCCTGCTGTTCCACCTTCCCGGGGAGCAGTGTGTGTCACTAAATGGGAAACACTGAATGCTACAACTGACCATACCACAGCCAGAAAGGCTCTGGGGCAGCTGATTGCTCTGGAATCACTGTGTGAATGGTGCAACAGGTTACCCAGGCTGTGTGTCCTTGTCCCACCCTCCCTGCCCCCTTCCTACCTTACCTTTCACTGTCCACACGGTGCTTGGCCTGTGCTTTCCCCTTGTCCTTGTGTGGTGTTGGGTCCTCCAGAAAGCTGTGGTCCAGGCTGTCCTCAGGAACAAAGTCCTCCACGCTCTGCACCTTGGCAGGGGCTGCAGGGTTGGGGGGAGTGGCAGCAGCAGGATCTGCATCAGTGACAGGAGTTGTAAAACACAGGGATCACCACAAGCAGGACAGAAATTAGCTTTCTCCAGATCTGTCAGAAGTTGGCTTTCTCCAGACCTGTGGGGCCCAGGGTGGCAGCAGCCATAGGGCAGGACCTTGGCTACACAGACAGGGGAGAGGAAGGTAATGAACCAGCCTAGAGTCTGGCATGAAGGCACTCACAGCCCACACATGACTTACGTGGTTCAAAATGCCCCAGGCCCTTATACAGATTGAAAAATCTCTCTGGAATGCTCTCTCTATGCTCTCTAGGGAGTGCTGAACTGACCATACCACAGGTTTTATACCTGTGCCATGTGCAGTGCTCCTGTGGGATGGCCCTTCACTATTCCCTTACCTTTCCCAGACTGTCCAGTACACCCTTGGCTATGTTCTTGCTTTTTCAGCTGTAAGTGTCCAAGGCAGAACTGCTCACACTGTGCTTTCACATGCCCTGTGTGATCAAAGGCTCAAGATCTACCTCAAATAGAGACTCACTTTAACACAGACACCTCTACCCATCTTCAAGGTATCAGGATGAAAACTCATGAAATTACCCTAACTGCAAAGTCTGAAGTGATTACCCTTTTCAACATTTGCAATATTCAACCTTTTTCTTCTGCCTGGACTTCACATCTAGGCTTTTTTCTTCTAGGTGAACAAGATTTGTGTCTTTCTTGTCTTTTTGTCTAGATTTTGCTCTCCTAGCACAGCTTTCAGATCACTTTTGCATACAAACATCATTACTAATGCCATAGAGTAGTGTTGGTATAAATTAAACCACCAAAAGAATTATTACTCCAAGACTTAAAGAGAAAAATCATACAGCAGCTCCCATAAACCCCAAGTATCATTTGGTGACAGTGATTTTTCAGCTGTTTTCCAGTGAACTAGTCCCTGGGCATGTTCCAGTGGAGGTGCAGACCCTTGGCACATTACAGAAACTTCACAACACTGACACACCACCTCTTCCTTTTGCCTGCCTGAGCATTCTGAGATAGGCCCAAAACACTTCTTAAGCTAAGTGAGTTAAAAAACAGAGGAGAAAAAGAAAAACCCAAATCCCAAACTACTGGTAGTAGACTTGTTTTCCTACAGATACATATGACAAAGGGTTTTTCACTGACACGGGATTTCTAACATCTGCTCCTCTTTGGGTTTTGTTTGGTTTGTTTTTCTCTGGGTAGGAAGAGTCATAAACAAACCAAAATGGGTACACTGTGTCATATCTGGGAAGAGCTTCAGGATGCAGAACACTGTGTGCAGATCTAAAACTGAACCATTTCCACATCTGAAATTGCAACCCATGTTCTCAGCACCTCCTCCTTTCCCTCTGTGGGTGTCTGGAAGTGCTGGGAGCTCAAGGGACTGACAGGGAATGGTATTTCCAAAGGGTGACTCAAACCATGTCATGGTTTTTAGGCAATGCCAGCTTTGCAGCTCCAGTTAGCTTCACAAACAAAGTGAATGTGACAGGCAAAGTAAGGTCCAGATCAGGAAAATGACACACACCCCCCCTTGATGGCTCTGCCCTGCCTCTCAGTCCAGCAGGGCTTGGCCTGAGCATTGCTGCACTGAGTGCCAGCACTGAAGCAGGAGCTGAGGTGTGCTCCCCTCCACCCAGAGCAGCTCTGAAGGAGCTGATTTCCCCAGAGGGGATCTGCTGTGGAGCCTGGACCTACATGATCATTTCTGGCTGAATAACCTTTAAACCCAGCACTCTGCTCTCCCTGCTACACACAGGAGACTCTCCGAGCTGCCACACTGGTGCGAGGACAGCGCTTCAAATAGCTGCTCTAACCATTTGTCTTGCTATTCAAGAGGCGTTTGTGCTCCTGGTAAGGAGATGACAGTTCATTCATTCATTTTATTAGTGTCTCCTGTGTGTTCAGCCCCTGCCTCCTGAAGCATGGCACAGCCATCACCTAGCTGGGCACAGTCCCCAGCCAAGCCCAGCACAGAAAAAACCCACATGTGCTAAGGAGAAAAATAGAGAATGACAGTGCAGCTCTCCTTGGACACCCCCAGAACACACAGTGATAGTGCAGCTCTCCTTGGACACCCCAGCACATCCAGGGCCTGTGGCCTTCACACACCTCTGTCTGCTCAGCCTCTCACAGGCAAAAAATGAAAGGAAAAGAGCAAACCCCCCCAGGTAACATCCTGCCTGGACAGTGCCCCCAGCACCCACCTGGCTGGGGAGGAGCGGGCTCAGCCGGGGGGGCTGTCCCGAAGAGCCGTGCGATGATGCTGCGCTTCGGTGCGGGGGCAGCGGCCGGCGGGGCGGTGGGGG
>NW_008691497.1:0-1038 GCF_000695815.1 Acanthisitta chloris | reverse complement strand
ATTCTCTATTTGAAGAACAGTAATGTTATATACTATAACAAATATTATATAATATACTGTAATAAATAACAGTGTTAAAATCACCTTATTGAGAAGGGAAATAGAAAGTATTTAATTGAAAATTATATGAACAATTTACCTTCAAAATTTTTTCTTCTCTTTTCTCAATTGTGAAAATATTACCAGCTACTATGATTTCAAGCATTAATAAAAGATTAGCTAGACAATGTGCTAAGTTAATTTACAAACCAAGAGATTCTGAAAAATTCAGTCACCTTTGTAAGAGTGTTGAAAAGATTTTGCAAAAGCAAGAGTATTATGAAAAAAAGGGTTATATCAAAACAAGAGTATTTTTAGTATTACTCAATATTGCACCCAACTTGAAACATTAAAATTCCGGAAAAAGTCTACATGAGAAGACAAAACCTGGAATTCATACTCAGGTATTAACATAGACCATGGGTATAAACTAATCTAACCAGCAGATTACTTTTAACCATTGGACAAGAACCTGGGTCATCCCACATTCATAAGACAGATAATCATCAGGTTCAGAAACCCTTCCACTAAGAAAGACAGTCTTCAACACAATAAAAGAAAGTCAAAATAATAATAAAAAGTATAATAATAAAGAAGTTCTAGAAAACGCCAGGATAGGTATTTGAAAAGATAAGCCAGAAAATTTTGAAGGAAAAAAAATAGTAATATACTCCACCAAGAACATTCAGACTTGCACAAAACTTAGTGGCTAAAAAAATATCAAACAAAAACCTGTATACAGAATGAAAGAAGAAAAAGCCTTAATTTCTGAGTGGAAGATAACACCTGAGAATAGCGCCATGACTACAGGTTAGCAACACTGAATGTGAATGTCTTCAAGGTAAAAAAAACTCTGGCCAATTACTTTCAGATATCTAAATCTGTATTCAAAAATTCCACATACTGATGTACAAAAATTACAATAATCTGCACATAAGGATGCTTATCTGTAGGTATCTCCTTTATATGTAGACATGAAAAGTACTGACAGTATGATTT
>NW_008691496.1:0-407 GCF_000695815.1 Acanthisitta chloris | reverse complement strand
TCCTCAGGACCGCAAATAAAATCCTCAAGATACTCAGAACCCAAAAAACCTCTTAAAAAACTTCCCTGAGATCCTCAGGACCCCCAAAAACCTCCTCAAGACCCTCAGGATCCCCAAAATCCTCATCAAGAGCCTCCCCAGGATCCCCAAAGACCTCCTCAAGAGCCTCAGGATCCCCAAAACCCTCAAGAATTTTCCCAGGACCCTCAGGATCCCCAAAAACCTCCTCAATACCCTCAGGACCCCCAAAGAACTCCTCGATATCCTCAGGATCCCCAAATTCCTCCTCAAGAGCCTCCCCAGGACCCCCAAAAACCTCCTCAAGTCCCTCAGGATCCCCAAAAACCTCCTCAAGAGCCTCAGGATCCCCAAAATCCTCCTCAAGAGCCTCCCCAGGACCCCCAAAA
>NW_008691495.1:2226-2508 GCF_000695815.1 Acanthisitta chloris | reverse complement strand
TGCCCAGGGATGCTCCGCTCCGCGCTGGGGTAGCCCCCGGACAGAGCCGGTGGCACCTCCGGACAGTGGCGAGTGTGTCCGGGGGCAATGAGCTATCCCCCGAGCGCAGCCGTGCGGAGATTCCGCGCCGCGGAGGCTCGGGCAGGCAGCGCGGTCGGGGAAAGTGGGCGACAAAGTGTCCCCCCCGGTCTCTGTGTGTTCCCGTTATTTTTTGCTGCTGTCTCGGTCGGGTCCGCAGCCGTTCCTGAGCCGCGGAGGAGGGAGGCAGGTCCCCGGTGCCGC
>NW_008691495.1:0-2202 GCF_000695815.1 Acanthisitta chloris | reverse complement strand
CCCGCGGGCGCGGAGGGGAGAGGATTCCGTGCGGGAGTCACCGCGCCGGGCAGGGCATAGGAGCAGGGGCACGACAACGTGTTACAAATTTATAAGCATTATACATATTTGATTTACACCACGTTCCGAAGTTGTGGGTTTTTTCTTTCTTTCTTTCTTTCTTTCTTTTTTTTTTTTTCTTTTCCCGAGGATGCCCCAAACCCCCGTGTTCACATAGATTGAGCAATTCTCAACACACACTGTAATAATGAGCTTTAATTCTCTATCCAAGCAGAACTTGAGCAATAATAATAAGCACATCAGAACAATTTGTTTACTGTGGCATTGCACAGGCTGCAGGGTCCAAGGCTAGCTACAATAAACGGTAAAAACCAAAGGAAACTATCTAGAACAGGAAAAATATTGCAATAGAAACGTGGTTTTGGCTTTCAAGGAAAGAGGCACTTGACTAGCATTTTAGCTGGGATATTTTGCCCTTGTCCAAGGTATGTGTTTTTAAATACTTTATTTCCCCCACACCTTTCTTTGCTTGTCTAACATTTCTTTTTTTTGCCCCCAGGATTGCGTTTAAACCATGATGCAGAAATGTAATTTTGCACGTTTTGTGTTGTTGTGGGGTTTTTTTTTATCCTCTCGTCCTGTCGGCTCAGCCCTCTCGTAGTTTGATAGAAACTGAATAGCTCCATCTCTTCAAATAAAAAATACCTGAGTTATTATTGAAATGGCTTTTTGTGCGCTGCCATGCGAAGTTGGAAGAGCTTGCCGGCTGCTGTGTGGCTGGCAGCCTGCGAGGCTCTCCTGCGACCTGGTAAACGGTTGCACCTACCCTTCTGAAGACTCGCCCAGAGCGGGCTGAGCCGGCTGACACGGGCACCCCGGTCTGTGAACCCTGGCGAGCTGGAAACTTGTTGGAACAAGCGGGATTAGTGTGCGGGAGTGTGTGTTTGGGGGCTTTAATTTAAGATGCTGCAAGAAACTTCTGTGAACTGAAGCGTCCTAAAGACAGAAATTTAGCAGAAAGATAACGTTTCCCCTCGTGAAGAATCCCACTGTAGCCGCCTCTATAATAAGACTATTATTTTCAATGCCGTAACCTTGTTTCTCATAAAAAAAAAGGTCAAGATTAAAAGAAATGCTTCTTGCGTAAAAAAAAGAAATGTATAGCTATAAATCATTTCTTTATATCTTAAGTTTGAAGCTGGGCTTTCTCTCTCTCTCTCCTTTTCCCCCCCGAAGACTCCTAATGCTATTAATTTGTCGAAAACTTTATTCTGGGCTGTCTTGAATTATTTCCCTTCTCTATCCTTTAAAACATTTTCATAATAAGCGTGACTCCGGACAATGTTTGATTTGTTTTTCTCCCCTCATCCCGGTTTAGACTGAGACATTAGCTGAATTCCCTGGGGGTGATTGGATGCAATTCGCTGAAAGTCGACAGGCACGTCCTGGATGTTAGAAATTCACTTTTCCTCAACGTGACAAGGCTGAGTTCGATCTACAATTGTATTTGAAAGGGCAATGAGCGGAAAGATCTCCCATCATTAAAGCCTCCCTCTTCTTTAGCAAAATAACAAGATACTTCATTTGCACACAAACACTCAGGGAAAAAAAAAATCCCCAAACCCCAACCGACCCGCGATAACTCTTTGATAAAACGCTATCTCTGCATAATTTGGGAGGGGGGACGACATATCAAAAGGTATCGGAGGTCCCCCAAAGCGCCCATGTGATCAAGTTGACTTTTTACTTTAAATCTTGAATAAGATGTGAGTTGTAACAAGGGGATTTGCACTTACTCCATGACCCTTGTAATTGGATTAAATATAGACTGAGACGTACAAAAACATACCAAGATTGACACCTGCCAACTGGACTTCCTTATGATTGATTGTGATGCTTCGTGCTGGCAACAATAATGAAATAAATTGTATGGATAAAACAGCACATTTGTCATTTCCGTGCCATAAGAGAGGAAGGCAGCGTGTTAGGCAAGCTGTTATCTGACAGGCACGAACAGCAGACACAACTAAAGAGCTAAACAAGGATTCCAGACATTGACAAGACAAATTATAACTTGTCACAACCTTTTTAAATTCAGAAGTTTTCAATTAACATATATATTGCTGTTACATATAAGATCGGGTGGACTTAAAACATAAACAGGCAGGGACGGAGGGCGACGGAGGCTGCGGAGCCGGCGCT
>NW_008691494.1:58304-60542 GCF_000695815.1 Acanthisitta chloris | reverse complement strand
ATGTACACGCACAGATATATATTTGGTTAGGATCTCAGAGGTACCTTTACTCCTGTTAAGCTGTTTGTAGTAATGGCCAAAATGAGCCACAGCTACCATTGTGTGTCCTGTCAGGAGGGCTTAGCCTGAAACCACAGGGTTTTGTATCAGGTCAAATACTTACCTGAAGCTCAAAGGGATAAAGGCATCCTAACAGACCCTGACACATCTACACACAGTACTTTCACAAAAGGGTTACAAATCAGTCCTTAAGAGTAAGTTACAATGGTTTGCACAAAGGTCTCAACAGTGAATTTAGAGGAGTCAATAGGACACCATGCTGCCATCCTGTGTCTGCTTGGATATCTCTGCAATAACTGCTGACTGAAGAAAAAAATGGCTCTTCTGTTTTATAAACTTAAACTCCATTTTATTTTGAAGGGCAAAGAAGGAGACTTTGTTTATAAAGAAGTGATCAAATCACCCTCTGCCTCCCGTATATCTCTGGGCAAAAAGGTGAAGTCTGTAAAAGAAACCATGAAGAAAAGGATGTCTAAAAAATATAGCAGCTCTCTGTCTGAGCAGGTATGTAAGGTCTGCAGTGGAATCCACTTAATAGTGTAGACATGATAATCAATATTGATTCTCATGAATCAAGGCATCTGTGAAGGAATTTCTAACCAGACTATGTGGTGTGGCTTATTCCTATGTTCTTATAAAATCCCTCACTGTGAAATGGCTTTCTATAGATGCCAATACCATGGAAAATGGATTTTCAGATTTTCATTCAAGTAGGTCATCAGTAGAAGTCTGTCATTGATGGCATTACACATCTCACTCTCTATTTCCATTTCTTTTCTATCATAATTTATTAAGGGTATCAGTCTGTGACACAGGGTCACAGTAATATATTTAATCTGCAATTTACACCTTAGTTTAAATTCCCAACATAACTTCACATACAGGCTCCTCTCTGCTATTACAGATCTTTTCTCCATCATAACTTGCCCTCTGCAGCAGCCCATTAAAACAGAAACACAATACAGTCAGAAAGGGGCATCCCACAGAAGATTTTCCTATTATTCTTTCATTACTGATTTTTATAGCTTATTCTTAAAGGCAAACCTGAAGTACATTAGTTGTAAATTAGGCTTTGAATTTCAGTGACCTAGAAACAATTGCTGTCTTTTTTTTCTTTTGGTATACTTTGGGGTTCCATGCTTTAGTGGAGCGTCTAAAATCTTTAGCATTTATTTAAAACCAGTCTTGCCCCTCGGAATGTGAAAGGAATAGGTTGGAAAGCTGCTGGGAAAGCAGAGCTAACATCGCCCCCAAGTGGGCTCGTAGCGGCCGCTGGGTCTCGGGGGATGCTTGCAGCCGTAAGAGAGCTGGGAATGGAAAGGGAGTTGGAGTCAAGCCCCAGCAGGTCTGTCCTTTGGTATTCATGCAAAGCCCTAGTGCCTGTAAAAGGAGCAGTTCGTAACATACAAGATAACAACCCCAAACGGAGGAATCTGGAGGCAGCACAGAGACAGAACCATAGCTACTTTTATGGTATGCCTTGCAACATTAGGATCCCTTTCCTGCAGAACTATTAGTAGTACTTACTCACGACCAGGAGCAGTGCTACAGTTATGTTTATTTAATTTAAACTTACAATTGAAATATTATAAGGTCTAACATGATTTGATATTGATAAGAAGATACTTTGGTGCCCGACCTTGCAGTGCTCTGCTGGAAAAAAGGGGTCCTTTGAGAAATCTGTTTACAGTGATTTAGCAATACTTTTGCTCTCTGTCGTTCTCTCTGAGACTGACTTGACCTCTGAAGTCATATGCTGGGATGTGTTTTTTTTTTCTAATGATTCTGCAGCATGCACATAATAGCGTTCATCTAGAAGTTTTATGACCACACATTTCCGTGAAAACTCTCACATACAAGCTACAGTTCTTTTGTTTCAAACTTTACGGCATTGGTCGTTTTAGAATATTTGTGACTTTCAGGCATCATGACTCAAACTATATGCCAGTATCTCTTTCTGCATTCAAAAAACCAAGCAAAAGCTATGCTGGGCACAAGTATCTGCTGCTTTCTTTTAACTGTCCTTCACAGAGGCTGGCAGAATTTCAATTTAGGAAACACTCTTTTTGGTTTTCTGTAATGCTTGACTGAATGAAAAGAGAAATTGCCTCACCTATGTCGTGGTTTAACCTCAGCCAGCAGCCAAGAACCACGCAGCCACTCACACACTCCCTCCTC
>NW_008691494.1:44052-58278 GCF_000695815.1 Acanthisitta chloris | reverse complement strand
TGGGGAGGAGAACAACTGGAGTAAAACCAGGACAACCTATTGCACATTTAGCAAAATCTTTTCATGTATTTTGTGTATGAATATTTGTACTATGCACAGGCTGCATTTTCTGGCTAATTTTTTTCTTCCAGATAAATGAGCAGCGATACCAACAATTCACTGCAAAAAAATATACATTGCTGCATGCCTCACTTGCATTGTCTGATTTGTGTTCATCTGTGTACAAAATCCTGATTCAGAAAGCTGAATTTGGCATTAGCTGTTTTAGAAGTACTGATGACAAAAATACAATGTGTCATGAAAACCTTTGAATTGGGGGTTTTGTGTAATGTTACTTTCTACTTACAATGCTAGCTTTTTTAGACTGGGTTGTTTTCTCCTGTCACCGCTATCATGCCTAATAAAGTGGGGTTTCTGCCCCAGCTGTGTACTGCTAAATAAGGAGATAGAAGGTTTCACCCTCTGTGGTAAAGAGCAGGAAAACAGAACCATTTTCCTTGGAAAAGAGCAAGTTGCTCCTGTCAGTGCCTATGTACCAAACTGAAATGGTTCAATCTCTTTCAGGAGTCCAGCCCTGGGGTCATGCCAGGTTCTCCACAGTCGCCACCACCAGACACTGACTCCCTGGACAAACCCAAGCTGAAAGCTGGTGGCTCAGTAGAGAGCCTGAGGAGTTCCTTAAGCGGTCAGAGCTCAATGAGTAAGTGCACTTGTAATCACATTGCTCCATTTTTGTGGCTTCAGGGAGCAGAGATCTCCACAGTAAGCAGAATCAGAGAAAGTCAAAGCAGAAACAATGGTTACAAAGCAGAGGCTGATGGGTTAGTTATTGAGGGTTTACAAAGGACTAAGCTCTTTGGTGCAGAGAAGATGGGGTTTTGTTTGCCTTGTGTTTATACAGATCCCTGAAAAAGTGAAATCCTACTTTCTGGCTGGGTCTGCTGGGTCCTGCTATTATAATGTCAATTATTGGAGTGAGAATTACAATCCTCAGCCAGTAGTAAACAGGCTCATCTTTACACTGGGTTTCACCTGGGCACTCCTGATGGGCTTCCCACTCTCCCTCCAGAGAAACTTTAAGATTCTCTCATTAACTAGTTACTGGAGGAGTACCATTTAAAACCTCTCTGGTTAAGATTGTCTCTAGACAAAACAGACCTTAAATGGAATACAGATGCCTTGAACTTGCTTCACTATTCACCAAATTTCTAGACCTGAGAGGGATTCTGAAACCCTCATGCAGGATTCAGAGCTTATTTTCCTCACACCACTATGCTTTTTTTGTGAGTAAAACTTCCCAGAAAGATGACATCTCCTCCTGTGTTGTACTATAGATGAGACACTAATTAAATATCTTATCAGTTAAATATTGGGGAGCTGAATTCAGGAAAACAGGAGTGCAGAGTAGATTAGCTAACTCTCCCATCACATGTATGTATAAGAAATAGCAGCATTTAAGGACTTTAAACTTCGATTTACCATGTTTTGTGGAAAGAAGACCCATTTTCTGTCTTGCCTCTGTATCTGAGTCTTTTTCACAAAGACCTTTTTTTGTGAACTGATACTATGTCCTTCACATAGGTGGTCAGACAGTGAGCACAACAGATTCCTCAACCAGCAACAGGGAGAGTGTGAAATCAGAAGATGGTGATGATGAAGAGCCTCCTTACAGAGGACCTTTCTGTGGAAGAGCCAGGGTTCACACTGATTTTACTCCAAGTCCTTATGATACAGATTCTCTGAAGCTCAAGGTACCAGCTACATCTGTTTTTAAGGGGTCAAACATTTATTTTGGCAAAATGCTAAATTAAGAGCTCTTTGCAAGAACTACAGAATTTTTAGTCTTTTGATGGATTGTGTTTTTTGAAGCCCTTTAACCTGTCTTACTCTGATACATTTAAGATTTGCTTGAATTATAGCAAAATGTTATAGAACATAATTAAGTACTAATGTTTCTCCATGTCCAGGGAAGAAATTTGTGTCTTTAGTTTCTGGAAAAATAAAAATGTGCCACAAATTCATTTGCATTTTACAAGAATTTTGTTTGAAAGATTAGAAAAATACTGTCTGCCACAATGAAATAATCCTCAATGGAAAATTTTTCAAAACCCTTGGAAGAAATGTGCATGCACCTGCACAGTGTCTCTTAAAGGCATTTCAGTTAATATAACTGGTTTGGGTTAATATTGAAATACTTTGCTGACTGGTCACGCTCCTTTAATTTTTCTGCATATCAGCTTTTGTTATTTTTAGTTGTGCTGTATTCGGTTCAAACTGACTCCTTACATTCATCACTTAAAATTCCAAGGGCAGTTAATTCCTATTAAAGCAGATGTATGTAAGGTAATCTTTTTAGGCATACAAAACCAGTTGTGCATCCATTTCTTTGTTAGGGTTAGGAGCACATTAGGAAAAGCAACATGGTTGCACAGTCACTTCAACATAAGCCTCCTTTGCTCAGGAGATCTGATGTGAGATTGTGCTCACATACACTGAGCACATTCTTGTTTACACCAGTGTTGGATGGTTGCATAGCTTGGAGATATTTATACAAAACAGCAGCGGTGCTCTACAAAGCTGTCATGGAAACCCAAGAGTGTGTGTTTGCTTAAGTATCAATCAGAAAACATGATTAAATGGCTTTCCTCCTGCTTTGGTCTGCAGAAAGGTGACATCATTGATATAATCAGCAAACCCCCCATGGGCACTTGGATGGGCCTGTTGAACAACAAAGTTGGTACTTTCAAGTTTATCTACGTGGACGTGTTAAATGAAGAGGAAGAGAAGCCGAAGCGGCCCACCAGGAGACGTCGGAAAAGCAGACCACCCCAGCCCAAGTCAGTTGAGGATCTCTTGGATCGCATCAATTTAAAGGTCCAAATTCTCTCACTCTCTGTTTACCCTTCACTTTTGCTTGTGGGAAGGGGGCCACACCTTTGGAGTCGTTAGTTTTGAAAGCTGCGCACCAGATTCATAATCCTAAGGATTGTGGTACCACTTAGCAGAATCAGGTCTTAGCTGCAGAGTGAAAATAGCTGAGGCCAGGCAGAACTGCCTGTCAGCTTTGATGAAATGCTGCAGGCTGCAAGTTGTGTGCACTCAGACACCGTAAATCGTTACATAGTGTGGCCACTAGCTAACACGCAAGCAAAAAGTGTAAAATAACAATAGTCACCCTGTCTTTAAAGAGGATGTTTTCTTCTGCATTTCTGTTCAGAATTGCTAGGGATAAATTGGTGTGGCTGTCACTCACCCTTTGTACTTCTCCCTTTGTACAGACCTGTGCCATATTGTGCATTCAGGTAGCATTGTACTCAGGCCATCTAATACAGTGCATTCCAAATACAAAAATATATGCAGTTCTGGCACAGCTACCTCCCTGAACTCTGAGCAGTGTTTATATGAGCTACAGTACTATATTTTGCTATTGTACACTGGTTAGCATTTGCTTAACTACTGCTTTTTTTGCTGGTTGCAAAAATCTCTTCAAGTATCTTTATTGACAAAGTAAGTTGAATAAGTATGTTGTCTTACAGCTCTTCTTTTTCTTTTTGCTTTTTTTTGCAGGAGCACATGCCTACTTTTCTATTCAATGGTTATGAAGATCTGGATACTTTTAAGCTTTTAGAAGAAGAAGATTTGGATGAACTGAACATCCGAGATCCTGAGCACAGAGCTGTTCTCCTCACAGCAGTGGAACTTCTACAGGAATATGATAGTATGTGGGATGTTTGAGGTTTTGTGTTCTACTAGAGCTCTGCCAAGAATCTTGCGAACTTCTTAAAGCAGAAAACTGGTTACAGGATTTTGATATCTTTTTTTTTTTCCCTAATATAGTTATTTCCAGGGTAATCCTGTGTAACAGCTCAGATTTTTGAGGAGTGACTTAAGACTTGCATTTGTTCTGCTGGAATTCTTCTGTTCATGTAAACCCTGCCACCCAACTTATTCAACTCACATCAAGTGTACAACACATAATGTGTTAGAACACCAATGTTCAGGAATAAATCCTGAGATAACTTACTCAAAATAAGAGACTGAGACATGGAGAATAGGAAAGAAGAAACTTGTAGACTAGAGGGAAGAGATTAAGATTGTCAAGGGTAAGAAAAAGATCAAATCCCAGAGGGTTGTGGAGAAGGGCAATGTCAATTAATTTTGCCTGCACATGCACATGATTCTTGGACTGTGAATTGCAGGATTGTACAGGTAGCTTCAGGTTGACAACACAATGATTTTTCAAAGGGAACAAATATATCAGTCAAGTGCAAAGAGCGAAGATGATGAGTGACCCACCTATCTAATACGCAGCAGTGCAGTTTTGCCCACAGTACATGTGGTCTCAGGCAAGTGGTTGCAAAGATGAGGGAAAGCAGAGTAAGCCATGGCAGTCGAATTTGATGGTGTCTTTGCCTCACAGGAGTAAGCAGGGCCTAGTTCCAGCAACCTGAGACAGTAGTGAATCTCCAAGTGTCAGGAGAACTTTAGTATCCACCAAAGAGAATCAGTGAAATGGATTGTGTGAGGGCTTTCTCAGCTGCTTCTGTGCAAATTCCTGTTTTAGCTTAAACTGCCATAGCAGCAGTTTAAACAGCTGCTTATTAAGTGGGCAGTGCTTAATTCAATTATGGTGATATGTGTGGTTTGTATCTCTAGACAGTGCTGTGTGGCCTGAGTTTTCACTGACATGTAGCTTTCTTATTCATCTCCCAGAGAGGCATCCACTCTTTCTTTGCCCTTCTCTACCCCCCACTAAAGCTGCAGTTGTGGAACTAGATTCTTTCCACTTATATCACAGCAGCTTTTTGTCACCTCATATGAGCTTCTCTTCATTATTTGCAGACCTATTTAGAATGTTCACTTCCCTGAAATAATATTTTTTCAGGGCCCTTCAATTTTGGTTTGAAAACTTGAAGATGCAGTGGTTGGAAAGTACAAATTCCAGCTCTGAGTCAGGGTGATGAGCAGAAAGAGAAGTGGGGACCAGACAGCTGAAACCTGGGAGGGGCAACAGCACATAGTTCCACCCCATAATTGCTTTTCATGTGCTGAGAGTCGGTATTGGAATAGGCATTTCTGACATTTTATTGCAGGAGGAAAAAAACACAGCATAAACTGTATCCTTGCATCATGAGGTTGGTTTTCTGTATCTTCAGCTCCAGATTTAGTTTCTTTACAGAATATGTTTTTTGGCCAAACATTCTGGGTAAATTCCTGGAATCCAGCCTATGGCAGCCTGGGTGGACCACACTTGACTCTTGGCTCTTCGCACAGACCAAGGAAGGAAGGAATTGGTACCACTAGTGTTTTCCATGTCCCTTCACCCTTTGTTAGGGGACAGTATCTAATGTGCCAGACCCAATCCTGATCCTTCCTCTGGGTCCTCTGGAGTGTAGATCAGGGTTAGGATTTTATTCTTTCTTACTTGACTTGATTCTTTTCAGTCCTCTTTCCTTCCCCTTTAGGTGTTGGTGGGGGTTTTTTAAGTCTCAGAAAGATCTTTGACACCATCATGTTAAATACATTCCCATGATTGCTTAATCCTTTACCAAATAGGATTAGTGTTTCCAACATTTCATTTGTAATGGCTTTTCCTAATGCTCACTCTTTGTGGGCATATAACAGTGGTCTCTTATAATTGATACAACAGAGAAGATCATGGAATCATTGAGGTTGGTAAAGACCTTTAGGATGATCTAGTCCAACCACTTACCCAGCACTACCAAGTCCACCACTAAACCATGTCCTGGAGTGCCACATCTACATGTCTTTTAAAATACCTCTATGTATAGTGAGTCAACCACTGCCCTGGGCAGCCTGTTCTAGTTCCTGACCAACCTTTCAGTGAAGGAATTTTTCTTAATTCCCAAACTAAACCTATCCTGGCACAACTTGAGGTCATTTCCTTTTGTCACATCACTAGTTACTTGGGAGAAGAGATCAACCCCCACCTGTCTACAACCTCCTTTCACATAGTTATAGAGGGCAGTTAGGTCTCCCCTGAGCCTCCTTTTCTCTAGGCTAAACAAACCCAGCTCCCTCAGCTGCTCCTCATAAGACTTGTGCTCTGGACCCTTCACCAGCTTTGATGCCCTTCTCTGGAAACACAGGATAATGGTGTTGGAAATGAAAGGTTGAGAAGTTCAGCTGCATTTTCTGTTTGCCTGTTTTTCACTGTATTTTCATATCTTCTAGGTAACAGCGACCAGTCAGGATCTCAGGAGAAACTTCTTATTGAAGGCCAAGGCCTAACCGGATGCTCTCCTCGGGATTCTGGCTGCTACGAAAGCAGTGAAAACCTGGAGAATGGTAATGGTGACAGTGATGAGCCTTATAATTCCTGCAGTCTTTTTTTCTTCAGTAGAGAACTTCATGTACTTCTGCTTCTGTTCCTAGCTAACATAAGCTACTTCATACTTGACTTTCTCCTTTGCTCTGACTGCCTCTTTGCCTCTTGGCTTGAGCCATTGGTTTTCATTGCTACTGTTTCTAATTTTTTCATTTGCATTGGTAGGAAAGAGGTCATATTTCACAACTAACCTTTTGTCTGTGATCCTAAGGCAACAGGCACTCTCAACTGCCATTTCTGTCTTCTCCATTCCCAACCATATTCTCATGCAACCATGCCTCATGAGGTATGCAGTACTTGCACACCAACAGTCCATGTCTAAAGGATTGGCAATGGAAAAGTCTCTGAACTCTACTGGGATTTTAATTATTTCTTCTGAACCCATTAAAAAACTGTAAAGTAAAAACATTCTCTGTTTTAGGCCATATTTTTGTGTTTGCTTAGGTTGCATGTTGCATTCTCCTCTGATCAGAACCCAGCTGCAGAGATTTAGGACTTTTTAGTGCATGAACACTGGAAAGTTAAATTAATAGAGAAGTTGTCAAGGAAATAAACTACAAAAAAAATGCTAGTGATATCAGTTCCCATTGCCTTATCCTGCATCAGTGAAAGAGGATGCACTGAAAAACTACCAAGGTGGATGATAATAGAGATAGCTGTCTCTGTTCTGGAGAAATCAGGTTATTGTGCTGACTGAGTATGCTTTACTTGAGGAATGGTGTGAATTTGTCATTAGGGCTGAAATATTAAAAGAGATTAAATAGGTTTGACTTTGGCATTATCAGTCCAAGCACTTGAGCCACGGTTTGACCTCAGACTGCCTGGTTTCATCACTAACATCCAGCATAAACAGGAAACCAAGAACAGAATAAATAGATACTGTATGCCCCTTTTAGTGGCCATTTTTCCAATTTAAAATATGAGCTAAAGATCGCTCTCTTAATATGTGCATTTTCTGTCAGTCTGCCACTCAAAAATAACCATTTATTGAAGAAAATTGCAGTTTGCTTTGAAGCTGAATGCCTGAAATCGACAGTGTACTAAATTCCTGAAAGCAGGGAAGGTTTTTTTCTTGAATATGGATCCACATCCAGTAGGCATGCTGGAATAGAATCATAGCTAAATATATGGCATATGTGACAATTTTCTTTCCTTTTTATCTCTAAGTGCCATCATAATGATAGCTGTAACACTGAAGTTAAAGTGCTTCCTGCACATTTTCCTTATTTTAACAATATAATAAAACCTTTAGAAAGCAATTGGCATTGTCTGTCTGCTTAGATACTTATATTTAAACTGATATTTCTCTCTGAGTTTTCTAGAACATGAAATGCCATGGATGATTTTATAGTGCTTTTTATGCATGGCTTGCTGCATTTCTGCATCATTTTTGCTCACAAATGCATTTAATGCTTGTTTTGAAAACCATTCTGAAAAGAATATTTGATTTGGGATTCATTCAGAGATTTTGTCAAGGCTGGTTAATCTGAAATGTGCTCCAACGTCTTTGCAAAGTTCATGGACCATAGTTGTTTATATGCATATTGTTTTCAAAATACATTGGGTTCTCATCTGTTAATATAAGGATAACCATTTGTCTGGTATAAACATAATGTACAGATCAGCAATAACAAACTGCACTTCATAAAGGGGAAATGAATTCTGGGAAGAAACCAGTCTTCAGATTTTGTGAGGAATGATTATACATAACATTTTGATGACTAGTATAGTGTCCTTTTGTGGACCTTTTGGTCCATCAGTTCACTATTTCAGAGCTGCTCTTATGTTTTGTCTAGAAAATGGTTTGCTATGTACTACAGCAGTGGTACAGATATAGCTTTTATAGGTACTCCTCTGGGTCCTGCTGCAGAAATGTTTGAGTATTCGCTTAGGTATCCACAGTGTCCTTACAGCAGCTTTGTGGTTTTTTTCAATTCACAGAGAGCAAGCAGCATACAGTTTGTGACCTATCAGTGTTAGACAGGAAGAACCTTAGAGCAGAAAGCAACCATCCATGATCAGATGATAGTTCATATAGAAACAGGGCAGGGAGAGCAAGCTGTCCTTTAGACTTCTGACAATGGTGCAGTTACTGGGCTTGTTTTGTGTGCAGGTGACAACAGCCTGACGTGCATTTGGAAACCATATCGGAAATCTGTTTCTCAAAGGACTGGCCAAAAGCAGATAGCTACAGACAGTATAGGAACAGAACAAACATATCTGATGGTTCCCAGGACACTCTTGGGGAATGAATCATTTAAGGACTTCAAAAATGGGGTACTGTTTCCTGGCATTCGTCCATTTTCCTGAAGCTTTTTGTGAACATCCCTGGTCTTCCTTAGAACCTCCATACCTAACAGTGTCTGTGTGTAGAAATCTGTCATATTCCTATCCAAGTCATCTCTTTCCTAGTCTGGGAAGGCCTATTAATTATTGCCTGCAGGTCATTCATGTCCTGGGTCATGCCTGACTTCTTTCAGCCTTTACTTGTGCTGTACAGCTTTTGTAAGGAGACATGTAGAGAACAGAATTGCACATGCAATGCACAGAGCTGAATAAGCAGACAAACCATGGCGTTACTGAGTGGGATAAGGGTATTCTCTAATTTGTTCATAAACTGAAGCCCAGATTTCCTTAGTGCCAGGCAGGCATCCCAAGCACTTAAGCATTCAGTCCTAATTAGTCAGAAAAGGAAGCAATGGAACAGGTGGCCACATTGCCTAATGTAATGTGCATTTCTGCTAGTTTGTAATCAATAGAAAAAGCAATGAGGCTAGTACTGCCTGTGGTGCCATCATCTTAGTTGTGTCAACAGAGCTGTTTGAAATGCACCCAAAATATAGCCACAGAAAGCAGTGCCAAAATGTAGTTAATAAAATCTGGGATTTGGACAAGCAGCTGAATGCATACTGTGTCTGGTTTTACATACTAAATTTCTGAGGTTTATCTTTCATATGGAAAAAAAGTACAAAGAGAAACACTGAAAATTTGGTGCTGTAGCTATGGTACCTCTAAAAATACTTCCCAAGTTAGTCTCCTTTCTTCCAAGTCCATGATGATGGGGAATTTCAAAGTTGTTTCTCTGTATTCTAATAACAAGATGTATCGTGAGAGGTGGACACGGCTTTGTCTAGCAGAAACTGCACCAGAGCATTAAAGAGCTGAAGTACTGCCTGTAGCTTGAACTGAACCTGGAAAAAATATAAAACTTTTCATTCATTTTGTGCAAGGACCACTTTTGTAATCTTTACCCAGACATCTGTGTCCTGCACACATTTAAATCAGAGATGCTGCTGTGGTTGACAAGCACTGTGAAAAGCATCAGGCTGCTAAACTGTACCAAGGATTTATAAGACTGAGTTATTACCAAAAATTCTAACATAAAAAAATGTATTTTAAGCCTTACTAGCTATACACTGTAACCCTTGTAGGTTGTTTTCTGTTTGTCTTTTTTTTCCTAAAGCAGGGAATGTTACATTTGTAAGCATTATTTGTATAATTCTCTACTTTATGAAAACAACTTCGAAACATATTTGAAAGTCTGTTTTCAGGAAATATTGCCTTCCTTTCTTAATGTCTCAAAAGCTTAATGAAGTTATATTTGTCAGGAGGAGGGAAGAAAAAGGTGGATGAAAAGAAATCACAGCTGACCTGATATTGGTCTTGGCTTAAATCTATATGAAAGAAATTACATTCTCAACCAGTGTCCTTTGTACAAAGCAACAGCATTGAACCCAGCACTAGTTCTTAAACTGGTTTGAAGCAGAGAGCATAAAGATTGCATGTTTGGTTATATATGTTACAGACAAAATGTTTTGAACTTCCTCCCATTCTCACCATGTTTGTCTTTTTATGCATAACAGGGCTGGAATGGACTAAAGATTTGATTTTACTTTCACAATATTTTACTTTTCTCATTTATCTTGTTTTTTAATTCTTCCTTCTGTTGTTCCCCATTTCTTCTTTTTCTGGTCTGGTGCTTTGCACAGACATACCCTGTTTTTAAAGAAATGAAATGCTGCTTACTAGATACCCTTATGGCTTCAGTAAGAGCTTATATTGCACTGTAGTAGCATTTCTCACAGCTTTTCTTTCAGTGCTGAGGTTCCAGAGTGGGTTTGCCTAAAACTGGTGTGACCCTGATCAGTATTTTAGATTGAAAGGAAGGTACATGGATTTTGTTATGTGAGCTGTGACAGCAAGCCCCAGACAATAGGGTGAATTACTGCACAAGTCAGACATGTACCAGCAAATATGAATAATAGAAAGAGAACACTCCTTTCTATGCTCATTACATATTGACGTTAGTGCCTGAAGGCGCTAAAAGATGAATGTCACAGTTCTTAAACATGTCTTTTTAATGTGGTTGCAAGTTATTTTCAGAAGGTGGTGGCCTAGCTCCATGGAAAGGTGCAGACAGAGAGGTCTTTCTGCTGCTTCTCTGAGCTACCTGAACTCAAGGTAGTAGCAAGGGAGCCAACTTCAACGTGGGATGTGTCTCTATTAGCATTTTGGGGAAATGGCAATATTTAGCTTGGGTTGAACTATGAACAATACTGTTTCTGAGAAAGGAGTTCCTGTGTGCTCACATTCATCCTTCCAGGCACACAATAACCTTGCTGGCATACCAGTAAATGCAACCAACATTTCTTGAGGGCAGTGTTTTTCTTATTTCTTAAACGTTTCCTCCATTTTCTTTGCTAGTTTTCTGGATACTGTGTATTTTTAAGCTCCTTGAGCAGATCAAGAGGCAAGAGAAGGCAACCTATTTCTTTTTTAGCTTGAACAGGTTCTTTCATTCATATTCAAAGCAAGCAGTGTATATTATTCAAAAGCAAAGCGCTGAACTTCTTTCAGGATAAAGCTTTGATGGCAAGCTGTATGAGAAGAAAGCATCTGTTGCTTATAAGTACACCAGATTACTTCCAATGTAGTTAGCCAAGCAACTCAGATCTCTAAAAGTCTCATGTCCTTTAATTGGCAGCTGTTATTGCAGACTTTTGATATAATTGAGACAAATCTTTTGGCTTGAGGTTTTGGGGGTGTTTTTCCATTGGAAAAAGAAATTTCAAGCTCTATCTCCCCGTCTATCCTGATTTTACAAGGCTTACTGTACATGTGGGAAAATGTTCCTTTGTCAACCTGAAAAGTGTAACTATTCAGGTTGTGCTGTCATTCTAAGAAGTCGTTTGCTCTGAGGCGAATTTACTTCTGTCTTGTTAAAAAGAAAACTTTTTTAAAAGTCTATATAGTATTTGAGAAATGGCCTTATATTTCAAGTAATGAACTCTAATTGGCTCAGT
This sequence comes from Acanthisitta chloris, assembly GCF_000695815.1. NCBI lineage: Eukaryota > Metazoa > Chordata > Aves > Passeriformes > Acanthisittidae > Acanthisitta > Acanthisitta chloris. The sequence goes on along the minus strand of NW_008691494.1, from coordinate 46,626 downwards.
CCCTTTGATCAGAATTTTGCTGTCAAGTAGAGTTGATGGACTTCGCTGTTTAAAATCGGTGGTGCATGTCTCATAAAAATATAAAATAAAGCTTTCAAAGAACTTGTGGTTGATATTATTCCCTTGTCTTAAGTGTTTATAATAAAACAGGACATCTCTAAGACCTTCCACATTGATTACACTCTATGACATGAGACTAACACTAAGATTAGTCACACTTGAAGCTCCGTTTTGAAAAACACTTCTTCATCTCATAAGATCTTTTCCTATAAAACTGCTGTCCCTATAATTATCTTTACAAAGCAGCTGGTGCATAACTAGTCTTCCAGCACTTTCTTGCTCTCTGGTTTGCCATTTGCAAATAGTTTGCTGCACATTTAAAAGATGAAATAACACTAATGGCACACTTGAAAAATTAACAAACAGGGTAATTTAAAAAAAATCCTGTGCAATCTAGCAAACTTCATTAGAAGATGAACATTATTATTAATATACTAAACAAATTAGAAAAGGAAAAAAAAAATTGTAGGTCTTTTGAGGTTTTTTCATGGGGGATGTCAAACCAGTTCATGCAATGTGTATAGTGTATCAGTTCTAACTATAAGATATTTTTGCGCCAAAAAAGGTTTGTATGAGCTAAACCTCAAATCTCTGTAAATTGGAGAGTAGAGAGTATATTAAGTATTTTGGATACATTTTACTTACATGGTCACTTTTACTAGTTTTTCAATAATGTAGCTGAAGTTCACGAATTTATATGCTTAAAAAGGCACTGAGTTCTTGCACATTTAGAGTTAACAAAAAAAGAGTAAATCATTTAATTTCAAAAGCATTTAGAAAGTGATCCATTATATATGCTGCAGATCTTTCTTTATAGTGGATTTATTTGTTTCCAGGTAAAACTCGAAGAACCTGTCTTCTGCCCTCCAAATCAGCAAGTGAGCATAGCTTCAAGGACTTCAGCAGAAACCAGCTATCAAATTATCCCACGCTTCCCCTGACCAAGTCAATAGAAACTCTACAGCAGGGGAAGAAAGAAGGCCAGTTGAGTTGTGCACACCGTGCTCTGAAGAGCTCTGTCAATCCTCCAGCTGTTCCGGGTCTGAAGAAGAACCGCAGAAGTTTGCCAGTTGCTGTCTGTCGGAGCTATGAAACTCTGGATGGCCCCCAGGGTATAGATACATGGCCAAGATCTCACTCTCTGGATGATCTCCAGGGAGAATCCAATACTAACCTACAGGACAATAGCAAAGAAGTAGGTTCTTTTCCTCAGGATTCACTGGATATAGCAAAAAAGGCAACTGGCTCTGCCCTGCCACCTCAGTCTCACAGAGGCAGCTGTGTGGTAGATCAGTGCATTACTAAGAAGGGTAAAGGAGCTGCTAGTTCTCAGAAGGGAACAGCTGAGGACTTGGACTGCTCTGTAGTGGAGTCTGCAGGTGGAAAGCCTGCTCCATTCCCTCTGAAAAACTGTGAAGCTCAGTCTGCCTTAGTGATGCATCACGCAACAAGGACGCCTCTGGAAATTCAAAGTAAAGGCTTTCATGACCTTGCACGGGCTGATTATGCTCCAGTCCTCAAGGGAGGTCTAGAAGCTGAGCAAAAAGGCACAAATGAGGCAAGAATGCAACCAAAAAATCCTTCTCAGCCGCCACCCGTCCCTGCCAAAAAATGCCGAGAACGCCTTTCTAATGGATTATATCATCCTCCCACGACCACAAGTGGGAGCCATTCAAGTCTAGAAGCACCATGTTTGCCAGCAAAAAAGGCCAGCTCATCCACTCCCATTGATTGTCACGGAGTACCTGTCCATAGGACATCTGAACAGGAGCCCAGTACCCCTCCTAGCCCACTGCCACCCTGGCTGTCGGAGCTCCCAGAGACTGCTAGTGTTCAGCAGCATGTGATAAAGCTAGGTCCTGCTTCAGTGAGGAAAGTCTCTTGTAGCAGGGGAATGGATCTGGAAATGGTAATAGAAAACAAGTTGCAGTCAGAAGACATTGATCTTACTGAAGAACCATACTCGGACAAGGTAAGTGTAGTACATTGCTTCAGTGGTTTTATTCTGACAGCATTCCAAGGAATAGTTTTTCATTTATTGTTCCTGTCATTCTTTTGTGAGTAACCAGCTTAGATAAGCGAACACTCACTGGGACATTAGACATTCTATAACTCTGTCTTTACTACCAGACTTTATGCCTGAAGTAAGTCTTGTGTTGTGGGGATCTGAGCAGTCCCAGATTTGTTCTGAACCAGTCCACTGTTGCCATGGTGGCACTGGGCATGGAAGTGTCTCTTTCTCTGCTAATGTGGGGAAGTAGAACTGAAAAAGGAAGTAATTATTAATGTTTCCAAAGAACTCTTGAGTTGATATTGTCAATTAAGACATCTTTTTGGGAGGAAGGAAGGAGTCCTAAGGTCCGGACCCTCCCTTAGGGATTGCTTTTTCAGTTTTCATAGAACCTCAAGGAAAGCTCCTTCTTGCTTTCATCCTGCACTTTGCTTTTACTGCATTGATTGGTCTCTATTGTTACACTTCTTTAATCTATCCTTTCTCCTTTATGTCTGTCTGGA
>NW_008691494.1:8468-44015 GCF_000695815.1 Acanthisitta chloris | reverse complement strand
TTGGTACAGAGGTACTCTGAAGACTTAGAGCAGCCTGAAAAGGATGTTGCCACAAACATGGACCAAATCCGGGTAAAGCAGCTGAGGAAGCAGCATCGCATGGCAGTGAGTATTTCCATAAACCAAATTTTCATATTCATGAGCAGACTTGTAAAAGGATTGAGGAGTGGTAAAGGGAAATACCTGCCAAGTCACAGTACAAAAGTGTTCCCTATGTTCATCCAGCAGGTACAACATAGGTGGAGGTACTATGGGGGCAGTACCTCCCCCTGTCCCAAATGAGGACGGTTAGCAGTTGAAAGGACAGCAGACAGCCCTCTCTTGACTGAATAATAGTTTTAGAAGTCTAAGCAGATGGCAAGTAGAGGTAACAGAGACTTGCTTGCTAAGGGTGGCACATATTAAACATTTCTGTATTGAAATCTGAAAGGATTTACACTCATTTTTCATTTCTTAGACTGTACTAGTGTTCATTCCTCCTTAGCAAAATCAGGAGGGGGAAACCATCAAAAACTTTCATGGCTTTTCCTAGGAGAACTTGGTTGGTCTGAGGTGGTAATGGGCAAAATTGGTATTCTCCTGCCTTACTGAGAAATTAAATGGATCACTCGGAAAAGTCTTGTTACTGGGTATTTTTTACTGATCTCAGACTAATTCAGAATGGCACATGACAGTCATCCAAGCAGCTGGATACTGTCCACTGCATCTGTATTGCTAAAATCTGTGCCAAGTGGTCTTCGCCTTTCAGCCTACACCATACTGACAAACGTGACATGCGAGAAGTTGAAACATCTGCTATGAAATTATACCCATTTGGAATAGAAAAAAAGTCATACTTGATGTAAAAGAAGCAGATATGTTTAACATTAAGGGTTCTCTTTTCTTTCTTTTTTTCACTCCCCAGATTCCAAGTGGAGGACTTACTGAAATTTGCCGTAAACCTATATCCCCAGGACTCATCAACTCTGTATCTGACTGGCTGATTTCTATTGGTCTGCCTATGTATTCCAGCCCGCTCATAGAAGCAGGATTCAACACACTGAGCAAAGTGCCTTCTCTGTCACAAACTTGCCTTCAAAAAGCTGGCATCACAGAGGAAAGGCACATAAGCAAGCTCCTGGCAGCGGCAAGACTCTTCAAACCTCTTGATCCAGAGGCAATTTAACATGCTCCACAGTGTGACATTGCCTGGTTGAGAATCCACTGCTTCTTCCTGCACCAGTATTGCTCTAATTACTTCATATAGCTAAAGAGATCAAGGAAGTGGCTCCCAAGGACAGGCAGATATCTTCTTCAAATGATATGAAAGTCTGTGGCAACTGAAGGAGAAGAGAAGCAACCACCAGGTAACATAGATGTGGTACTTCCCTCCCCCTCACTCCCATCTAAACTATTCTTACTTCATGAAGTGCACAGGGTTGGCCTAAGAATCAGACAGCTTCACAGAATTAAAGGACCCATGCACATTTTCCTCGAGTTTGTGATAGTGATACTAGTAATAGACCCTGTTTCTATGGAGAGCTCCTTAGATTGGGGGTCTTCTGTACATCTAGGTTCCAGGTACCTGAAATCAGTCCTAAAGAACAGGTGCAAATTCCAGTAGAAGCTGTTTAGCAAACACCTTTTGTTTATTTTAGCAGTCTAGAGCTAAACACAGAGCCCTCCCTGGTCATTTTGCTGTTGCTTGGTGTAGGTCCCAGTATGCCACAAAGCCTTTAGCTAGGCCAAAGTTAATGGACTGGAATTAGTTTTCAGTGTGATCCATCTCTGTCACTCCAATGCAACTAACCCATGGAGAGTCAGAAAGCTTCTTTTTATTTCTACAGAGCTGAGGTCATTTTTATAACTGCTTTCTAGCAATCAGCTTTTTATTTGCCTTAAAATAAGCTTTTAAGCAGTTACCTAGTGTTCACTTACCCGTATTCATGTTTTCCAAGCCTTGTTTCAACCTGTCACACTTAAGTTGTACTTAGGGTGGTTTCCAGCTGAAGTAGCTTCTATAAAATGCCTCATCATAACACCTTCTGTGTTGTAGAGATGCTTTTACAAATGCAGGGTTATGCTAGGTTTTGGTTGTCAGGCTAACTTCTTGTTCACTACAGTCTGCATTTACTGTTGTTACTAAACTGTTCCAAGATATACTGCCTTGTATATATGTAACTGCTTTTCATTTTAATCATATTCTGTGTACTGTGTTATATTGTCAATCATTATGCTGCAGCTTTGACTTGGTATCCTGACCATATTGATTCCAAACAGTGGGTTTCTGCAAATGAAAATTCACTTGTATCAAAAAAGCAAATTGTGTCCCATAGAAATCATCAGATCCAGTAATTCCATTGCATGGACAAAAGGTTCCTGTATAGTCTTATGAATTACACTGTGATTTTTAGAACAATTGATATCCCTTAACAACTGCTTTAATTTTACTTCTCACTGGAAGAAAGTATTGTTCTGGCACATGTGGTGAACCATTTTCCATGATATAATGATATTTTTTTCTGCCTAAATCCGTGTGAAATGGTCCAATCACATATGTGGCTAAATGACAGATTTTATATTTCTATATGGATACACATTTTATATGCCAAATACAGATTATAATGAATAGCACATTCACATAGCTTTTTCTTTGGGGTCTATATATGGTTTGTCTTTCAGCTTCTTGTAGTGCAAATACTTCATGGAAGACAGAGCAAGCTTACTCTGGCAGGTAAAGGGAGATAGTTTAGAAACCTGGACACAGGTCAGGATGTGTGGCTATTTCCAGTATCAATTCTGACATCAACTTCTGTATAAAACCAGACAAGACACTTCGCTCTTTGGTGCCTCAGTTATCACAGCCTCATATTTACATCTCCTGACAAAATGCTCTCAGAATGATGAATGAAAAATTGTGGTTACTCCATGATTCCTTACTATATCTGGTCTTTTCATGATCATGTTTTAAGTCAGATGAATATGCATTTTACTACAGATGATAACTAATTTGACTCCTGGTAGAATTGGTAGATGTTAGATTTACTTTGGTCATTTTGTATTTCACCACTGTCTACTGAACACCATCATATGAAGGCAACTAATTCACCGAGGTAACTTGAAATTGTTCTCAAGCAAAGCTCTGTAATGTTCTCTTTGGTGTGTGGATAATCAGCATGTTCTGATATGACAGCATCAGGAAACATACAGCAGAGGTGTTTTGTACAGCTGGTGAAACTTTAAAAGAAAAGAAAAAATGTGAAAAAATCAAGTGTTTTTTTAATAATGATGGTTTGTCTGTTGTTCTTCTCTGAGGCTTACATGGCAACTCTCAGTAAGCAGGAGATGGAAAGAGTATTGAGACTTCCTGAGATTGCTGGCAGGGACCAGAACAGAGTAGAAGGAAGTAGACAGCAGCTATATTGGAGCAAGGCCAAGCTGGCTATACGCAATAAAAAAGAAAACAAATTTCCTCATATTTCAGGGAAGGCAAGACATATAATAAAGCTCCCCCATATTAATTACTGTCCCTTCTCTTAATAACAGAAGGAGAATTATGGGAATAAACTGAACCTATGTGCCAAACACTCTTTGTAAATCCATACTTTTAAAATGATTATGTGGCCCAAGGAAACCAAATCACACCCATCAGGACTAGAATGAGTAGTTTGAGATTTGTTACTTTTAATAATTGTTTTGCTTTCTTTTTAAGACTGTGGTTTGTGGTCTTACTTGAATTACAATTTTAGTTTATATTTTAGCCTAAAAAAAGCCTTAAGCTTCTCAGTGTTTGAGCTTCCCTGCTGTGGTTTCAGTGACCTCTGGCACTGCCCAAGCAGGTGAGGTGGCGCAGTATGAGAGCCATAACCTCTTGCATCTTCTTGCAACCATTCAGTGCTCTAAGCTAAAGTTTGCTCATTAACTCTTGGAAAACACAGAAGAAACCTGCTGCTGGAATCCTCATCTGCTCTGCTCAGTTTAACAATGTTAAGTATCTATCCATTGTACTTTAGTAACTCAAACAGCTATTTAACAATAGAAGCAGCAAGCCCAAAACATTACTGAATACCATCATAACCATAAGCTTGGATTGATAACCTGCTGTTGCTACCCAGGTGGCAATGACACCTGTAGTTCCCTGTGCTCTCATGTGAGCCTGGCTTTGGATACAAACTGAGAGCACAATCAGAAGCATTAAACATTGCATTATTCAAACAGGTCATCATCTCTAAGAGCAGCAATAGTGGTCGATTCACCAAGTCACAGCTGTGCAGTTGTACTGTATTATTTTTAGAATAAATAATACTTTTGGTCCAAGATACTTTATCTTTAATTGACACCCTCTGGGGAATCAAAACTGTCAAGCAAGTTATGTAACAACTAACAAAGTTGCACTTTCTGTATATGAAATCAATATTTAAATAACTTATTTTTCTCCATTTGCTGTTCTTAAATGATGTAAGTAGCTGTAATATACCAGTACTCAATATGTCCTGCAGTTTGCTTCAACCCAAGAAAGCTGTGTATTGTAAAGAAAAAAAAAAAAGAAAAAACAAAATATGAATGTGTAAAGATTATTGTGCTGTTTCATTTAGCAAAAAAAATGGTTGACAAAAGGGTTTTCCTGTGTATCAAAACTTGTCTATAATTATATGTCATACTGTTCATAGATAAAAAGTAAATAAATTTCTTTGGTCTCTCTTTTTTTTGATTGTTTTTAATTTTGCTAAAATATCTTCTATTTACTGCTCTATTAGCAGTGTCCAGTGATTTAATTTTTTTTTGCTTCTATCTTGAGCCCTCTCCCCCCAGCTTACCAAGCCTCTAGTTCCTCTCCTTGTTAAGAGTCCTCAACACATACCTACAGCAGGAGAAAAGGTTTTAAAAAAAATAAAACCCCTGATAATCCAGGACTAGAAGCAGCCATCAAAACATGATAGGGTGGGATGTGAATCATCACTGCCCAGACTGTCTGTCACATCCTGTGAATGCCCAGCTGCTGGGCTCAGGGAGATGTCTGCAAGAGGTCACCCAGGTCTCCCCTTGGGAGCTTTTCCACTTTGCAATGGAATAATTAAAAATCAGTGGAACTAAGTACAATGCTCTGGAGTTGTCGTTACAGCTCTTGCCTGCAAGAAGGGATTCCAAGCCTGGTTTTCAAATCAGCTCTGCATTGAGGTGCGTCTTTCTGGAGGGGGGAGGCTGTAACTCCTGAGCAGACAGGTAGTGTCTACAGTCTGTAATAAGATGCCAATGTCCAGGTTTTGGGGTAAAGGAGCCTTTGGTCATGTCTCTTGGCACTTCCTTCTAGCTCCCTTGAGTGACTTCTTGCTTACTGTTTTGCATTTGCGGGTCTGGTTAAATTTGCTGTGTAATTAATGGGTATGCTTGGCTGCCTAGCAGAGTGCTGCCAGGTCTACATGGCAGCAGCTTGAAGTTAATCCTTTGAGGATGTAGCCCTAAGGAACAAGGGTGGGCTGTGTCTGCATTAGCTGTTGTTAACCGGAAACTTAACTCTGGAAATGACATCAAGAGAACAAAAAAAAAATCGTTTGGGTTGGATCCAGACAGCTGAATCTTTGGTTCCCCTCGGGCAGCCTCCCATCAGAACTGTACAACGTGGCAGACAGTTCGTGGGAATGAGATAGAGCATGTCAGATGTGAACTTTTAATTTGTCTCCTCTGTTAGCACCTTCGGGGTCTGCCAAGGCTCGACCCGGTTCTCCTGCAGCAGTGGGCACTGCGGGCTGACCGAAGGAGTGCACTGCCAGCCCTGGGGACTGCAGCTGGATCATGGACAGCCTGTTTCCAGGAGTCTCTCAAGTAACAAAACAGAAATAAAAACAAAACAAACACTGCACAACATGAAAAGCCAGAGCGCTTGCCATTTCTGCAGCTGGAAGGAGTTTTGCTTCCCTTCCAAGGCTGCTGTGGTCCAGGATTGCTTTGGGAGCAGCTGAAACACAAAGCCCCCATCTATTGCTCTCAGCATTTTGCTGGTGTGTTTGATCCAAATGTGTGCTAACCACAGCAGCCCCTGCCAAAACCAAACACCACCACCCCCAACACATACATAACCTATGCTTATTCTAAAAGTTCTCTTTCCACAAGTGTTTGCACCAAAAAGAGATATTGGAGAAGCATGTTGAAATTAGTGCTGCTAATACTTAGAAAAAGAAACTGCTTGAGCAGAATGTTCATGTGTAAGCCCACAGAGACTTAAAAGCTACAAATGTAATGTTGCATGTACCACCAGAGCTACCTTATGAGTCTGCTAAAGGTTAATCATTTAACATTCAGGAAGTAATACAAATCAAAAGTCTTAGTAGTTCTTAACCATTCCCTTTTGCAGGTACTGCAGTCTTTCACTGCATGAATGGGCATCATTATTTGTTTCCTTCAGTTCTGCAACACAGTTTATGCTGAGCTTGTGCCTGCCTGACTGTGCTTACAGGTGTAAGTGTACTGATAATGTCTGAGCCCTGACCCCAAAGCTCTGATGTTACTGAGATTCTATCATTTCCAGTGGGTTTGGGCCTGGCTCCAAGCAGAAGTATTTTTGCACACATAAATGAACTTTATAATAATCTACACCAAAAAATCCCTAAATGCTCTTTCAAAACTTTTCAGGACGTTTATGGAATTAGTATGCTTCCAAAAGGAGTCAGACTAGAACAAAGCCATAGGTCTTATTTCAAAGGAACCTTGTTGCTTGGCCTGCTGCAGTTGGAGTTCATGGAAACTATAGGTGCCTAAGGTCAAACAGAAAGAAGCCTGGTGGGATTAGCTGCTTCCAAGACAAGACAGGTTTGAGTAGGAAAGAAAGGTGAGTTGAGATTTTGCACTTCAAACAGCTTTGTGGATTATTGAATCCAGCCTTTTAAGTTCACCATCTCTAAGACAAGTCCTGCATAGGCTTGAAGGTTCTAGACTTGACTCTTCCAAGGTGGATCCCATCACTGGTAGGCAGAAGCCTTCATGTCCTTGACATGTTCTACATTTCTTATATTAGTATATGCTGTTCTGAAACTCCCACAAGTTGCATTTGTCCATTTATCCACAAAATGCATACATAGCTGTACAAGTTTGTGAAAACAAGACCTGTCTTTATATCCACAAATCCTGCTTTAAGGGGACAGCCTTGTGAATAAGACTATTAATCTACTGGGTTTTTTGCTCTTTGTCTCCACTGACTCCTGTGATAACGAATATACTCAGCAGGTACTAAAAACGGGACTTACAATTTATGTTTCACCAAAGCATGACTAAGCTGTTACCTAATACTAGCATTCACTTTTAACTGAGTTGACTGGCTCATTTGCAGTGAGCCGAACAAAAAAACCACCACCATTTCTCTGCCTTGAAGAGTGAAAGTTAATTGCCTCTCTTACAAGTTCAGTGTTGATTAAAAAGACATGCAATGCCACCACAAACATATGGTGAGCAGTTCCTGTACAGTACTAGCAGAGTTACAAGAAGCTGCCATTCTCCCTGATGACCACGTGCCAAGAGTCCTACTGCAACCAGCTTCGTAGCAAGAGCTGAGGTTAGTTCAACTTGCAGGTGTATTCAAGTCTTAACAATTCCACAAAGCTAAAAAACACAGAAATTTGCAGTACTGTGGACCCTGAGATGTGAGGAGTTTTATAGGTAGTACTGGTAATCTGAAAGCAGGATTAGTGATGCTCTGGAACACACGAAACTATAGGCAAACACTACATACCTTTTTGTTTTCTTTCAGCAGCACTGAAAGAAATGTGGCTCCTGTGGAGGTGCTGCAGGAGGAAGACCATGTCCGCTGATAGTGACAAGCAGGACTGCTCCCCTCCCACCTCCCACCACAGTCAGGTCTGCTGCTGTTACAGAGCAGCACAGGCTGCACTTGCAATGAACATCAAAGCATGAACATCATAGAAAGTGCTTTGGATTTGGAGCAGTGCAGTTTCTGAAGAGCAGAAGAATGGCTTTGATCAATTCAATTACACAAATAAGCACTTATGTGCTTAATAAAGTCATCTAATGAAATTGGATGAAAGATGAGAGGCTCTCTCAATTCATTAAGCCATCTGAGAGACATTTTTAGCCCTCAAGGGCGAGATTTAAAACATGCCTTGGGACCAATTGCTGCCTTCTCAGTTTTCTTCACAACCTGATGACAAAGCAGGAAAGGGTTTCAAGCTGCTTTCTAAAATACTGTGTGTATGAGTCAAAACTTTGCCTCTTGCCATGTATGAAAACCTCTGGAAGGCATTTTAAAACTTTGGGTTTTTTCGTTTGTGTTTACTTTAGCAATTTGGTCAGTTGTATCTTGGTTCAGGAATATGGAAGGCTGTCTATGAGGATTCATGCAAATTCACATCTAAAGCAATGGCCCAAGCTCCCAGGCAGTACCTGTCCATGTGTAGTTATGCCTCCCCTGGAGCTGACAAGTGTCTGTAACAGTGTTTATCTCCACAGGCAAAGCTTCAGAGCCATAGATGTTCCATGCCCAGGAAGACATAAACAAATTTGTGCTTGTCTGCATACACAGTAGGCCAAGATTCAGCCTCGTTCCTTGCATCCTTGTGAGCTGCATCCTTCTGTCATGTTAGTTGTTCAGCCTGTGAGAAGACCAAAGCCAAGGTTTCGTCAAATTCTGGTCATTGTTTGGCGCTCACTTAGATGTGTGCACAAACTAAAGTCGCTCTGTGATCCCTCGTGCAAGCAGCACCAGAGGTGTAAATTGTCATAGGGAAAGCACAGCTAACGTGACATTGATTTGGTGAATACCTCATCAGGGCCTCACAAAGTTCCCACATTCAACTGGGAAACAGAGTCGGGAAAACAAACCAACCAGCTGGAGACCCTCCAAGCTGGTAAGTATTTCTGCTCGTTTTTGCAGGTGCATCTACTTCACTGAGTGCTTGTGTAAAGTTCTGCAAAGTCAAGATGCTATTCGGAGAAGAGAAATTCAGTTCAGTCAGGTAATTGAGAGAACATCCAGGCCAGATGCAGTCTTTAATTCTGAGAAACGTTGCTTTTACCAGAAACGTTGGTTCCTGAGGCACAAGCAATGAAAGGCACAGGAGAGCAGAAAGGCATGATGGATAACAGTGAGATCCCACAGACACAGTCTTCTTGATGTAAGTGAAGTAAATCTAGATAAATTTAGAGCAAACTGCAAAGATCTGTCAGGTTGTACCCTGAGGCTTGTGCAGGGTTTGCACAGTGCCAGAGCAAGAAACATTTGATTTCTGTTATTTCCACTATCACTCTCAATAAGGTTCCTTCCCTCTGTTTAGTCCTGCATGTGCTGTGGTAGTAACATTTACAGGCTGTGCATCTCTTCTTCCTTTGTGCCCTCCCAAGGTGTGCCTGAGCCACCCCAGCACAGCAGTCCCTCCAAGCAGCCAAAGCAATCTGTCTCTGTAGTATTCCTGGCATGTGTTTGCTCTGGCTTCATTAAGGGCACAGGAGGAAGGAAAAGGGATCAACCAGCTCATGGAACAGCTGAGGTGGTAGTGAGGCTTACTAGGAGAGACAGGAGGGAAGGAAGGAAGGGCTGGATGAAGAAATTAGTGGAAAGCTGATGGATGTCATAAAAATAAGAGCAGCATTTCTACCTTCTGGGAACACAGAGATCCCAGATTCTCAGTTGTATATTTGATATGAATTAAGGAAAGCTGTGCCATGCATTTAAGAAGTCAGTTTAATAATACATTGTTTCAAAGAGGAACTACCTAAAACTAGATGAAGAAATCAAGGAAAAGAAGAAAACTCTCATTTATTTCTGCTTGTGGGAACTACATACTGTTATCCTGCAGAACAAGCATCTCATGCCTCAGGGCAATTACCACTGCACTAGACAAGACATCAGGCTCTAGCCATGGACCACTGTTCTATGTTCCTATGTTGTTCTGAGCAGGCTGTTGCTAACTCCAAATCACAACAATGTCCAGCTCATCCTTCCTCACACATAGCAGTGGGAACATAAAATAGATTTTTAGTTTTCCCAGACATATAGTTTCTGCTCACTGGCTTAACCTATAAAGAAAATAGCAGCTACAAGGTTTGTCATCACCATTGTATTAACTACCTTTAAAACCCAAGGGCTTTTAGAAAAACAACTAACCAAAATCGAAATGGTGAGAGCAGACAAAATCAGCAACCACACACTTGTTGGGGGTGAGCCAACTAGCAAAAAAGCAGTGTGAGCATCTCTGAACCACATTTGCACAGAACCTCTGACACTGGGTGCCACGATCTGCATCCCACACAAACCTAGTTTCCTTCAAGCTCCTCTTTGATCCAAAGTGGAGTACAAATAGTAGTTGATAGCTGGTACAAGGGTCTGAAAATATAAACTGTTCCGAAGTGCTGCTGCTTTCATCTTTGTCATGGAATAGTCAAATATTTGACAAAAGGCCATTTTTGCCTCTGTCAATCCATACTTTTAGAAATCACAAAGCTTCAGAACAACTCTATAAATGAAATGATAAAGAAAACCTGTGAGAACTTAGAGCTATTAGCAAAATACACTTGAATCTCTATTGATTAGCTGCCTTCCCTTGACTTTGTTATTGACTGGCTTATCACCCTTTTCCACAGAAGAATGTGTCCTACCTGTCTCCAGGTAACCTCACTGGTCTCCCTGCCCGTGCAGCCCTGAGCTTGGGCACAGCCACAGGATGATGAGAAGCACTTCAGCCATCCCTGTGTCACACAATGCACATCTGGTGCCAATCCCCCTGGTCTCCCTTGTGATGTCCCTAAATCCATACCTCCCCCAGCTCCCTGCTCTGGAGGGAAATATCACTACTCACACCCACCCCAAACCCTACTGAAGGCTCTGGTGATCTGGGCATGTGGGACAAGTGAATAGCCAGGCTGTCAGTTGAGGCAGGGTCTGTGCCAAGTCTGACATATTCTGTGGGTTTGATCTTACAGTGACAGTCACAGAAATGGCCCTGGATCAATTTAAATGAGCAGACAAAGCACAGAAACTCTGTGACACACGGTCACCATATGGAGAGAAGGTTGAACAGAAGGGAGAGGATTCAGGAAGGTCTGTGTAATTTTTCTTCTTAAATCCAAGAAATACAGCACTTCAAGGACAAGTAAAATACAAATGACAAAATACCAAAATGCACATTTTTACCTCCCAAGCCTTCTAAAAAACATCCATGTACCAGACTGACATCACTAAAACAACCAGCAACTGTTAAAGACATTAAAATCTTGTCCTTCACTGAAAGGCACTGCCATTTCCACAATCACTTTTCAACTCTTATCTGCTTTGGTGTTATATCATGCTGATCAGCAATATAATAAAACCCCAGTCGAATTATTCAGTTGGATAAAATTCTCAGTCCAAAGCTGGACTTAGAATACCTAACTAAAGCCCCCACAGACCTGTATACAGAGAAGTGTCTCCACATGACTGTTTGGCCAAGTGCTGGATTGCCATCTACTGGAGAGTTAAGAAATAAAATCCAGTAAACAGCTACTTCATAGTAAGGGAACTGTGTTCCCTGTGCATTTTTGGCTTTAACTTTCCCTGCTTGTGTACAATTTATCCAAGTCAGTGATGGCCTATAAAATTATTCTTCTGTTATGGTAAACAGCTTCTGGTCTTCATTGTCTTCAAAGTTGGACCACATAAGCATTACTTTTAGAATGAAGCCCTTTCAAAAATGTTTTAAATTATTTTTCAAAATGAGCATATATGATCCATTTAAATCTGGAATTAGATAAACAGCAAGTCAAAATGTTGCTAAGGATTAAAGTTTTCTTAGTTCTGAGCTACTGTATTTGTGCGGCCTTTGTGGTCTTAAAGTTGTAAGAATGACCACTGGATAGCTAATCAGTATTACTACTGAGAGATAAAACTACTGCTGCAGAATTTATGCCAAAGGCAAATTAAAGTGAAATATCTAAAGCTTTCTCCCTCTGTCCATCTCCTTTTGCCTGTGAAATGAATCTGTGTATCTAAGCCTATTAATATACAGTAATCTCTTGCTGCCTTCCAGTTGTTTTTTTTTAAACAGTGTAAAGCTTCCTATAGGACGCTCCTCTCATTTGCTGCAGAACCTGACCCTGCATTAAGAGACTGTCAAAGTGGCAGATTTAAAAGAAGGGGGAACAAATAAATCTATTGGACCGCTGGACTGCATTACTGAGGAAGTTTGGGGCAGATATCAAACAAGGCAGATATGTACAGTAACAGAAAGAATAGTTTCATGGCTGTATCAGTTGAGGCTGGTTTGAGTCATGTCTGTAACACAGAAAATAGGAAAAAAAATCCAGGTACTTTGTTTAAAAAGACAGATGAAGGTTATTGAAAGGTTGACTGTACTTCAAGAAGAAAATGCTCCAGCCACCACAGCTCTTCTGAGTCCTGCCCACACACACTCCTGCCTCCTCTCCATCTTTCACTCCCCCTTTTCTCCTCATCACCCCTCCTTGCTTACCTTGTCATTAGATCATTTATGAGGTGCTTGCTCCAGTCTATTCCTCTCCACTGAATACCACAGCCATGACTATTTCACTCAAGACAGCTTATTCAACTCATCACTGCTGAGGCTCAGCTGGTACAGCAGCAGAAATGCATTTTGAGGAACATCCCATCCAGATCCTGCAGCATTATGGCATATCTGTTGAACAGATTCACATGGTGCACAGTAGCTGCAGACAGCATGAAGACTTGCTTTAAGCTGGACCATTTTTGGTGCAAAATAAATGAAATCATCTCATCATTTAACTGTGACATTTTAGCAAGTAAACAAATAAGTGATGAGCCCCAGGCTTAGCCCATAGCCATGATCCTAAAGCAATGAGGCAGCAAATGCTCAGTGACAAAAGAGGCATAAGTACAGTTGACAGATTATTGTTATTGTTGCTATTCTATAATTCCCTTAATATTTTTCTTAAATGGTTGAATGATTTTTCTTACAGGAGAAAACAGATCAGTCTGCAACTTCCCACCTAAAATATGCATATTCATCTTTCCTTATGCATAAACAATACTTCTCTGTAGCTGTCCTCCTATAATTCTTCCAGGGGCTCAAATTACTCTATCCGCAATCTTTTTGGCCACTGTGAATATCCTTGCCCTCAGTACTTTCCCTTGACAATATTAACCCAACTTTAGCCTCAACTGTCTTAAAATTTAACCACACGAAGTTTCTATCTCTGATATCTGCCACTCTTCATCCCTCTCCATAGCACTATCCCTATGATGCAGGTTGTGCCTGCCTGCCTTGTGCCGTTGGAGGGGCACCTCTTCTGGGTGGCATGTGTTTTGTCAAACCTCACTCTGCACTAGGGAAAATATAGGAGTGCCTTGGCACAATTGGAAGAGTCCAAGAGGACATTTATGAACTCACTGTAAGGCAAATGTGGGTCCCAGTGAAGCACTGGGGACACGGTTCTCTCAGAGCAGTTATTTGATTTAGTAATATTTAATAGAATAACTTCCTTCCTAACATAATAGCTGTGGAGTTTGCATGTTTATCTATATCTTACCTACTGGATGTCATTATGGTCACTGCTATCTCAGAAATGATGCAACAGAATTAGATGCAGCACAGGATGAGTGCAGCACAGCTTGCCTATGAAGAGAGACCAAATAGCTCTGAGATCTGAATGGAGACACTGAGGCAGGATGGGATGAAGACCAGTGAAATGATGATGGCCAGGGAAAATGTGAATGGAGAACAGTTTGCTCAGGGTCTTCACAATGCAGTGAACAACCGATACTAAATAAGCAAGAGGAAATAATTGCTCATGACTATGTAGTTAAATTGTGGCATTCCTTACAGCAAGATGCTTCAGAAGCCATGAGAATTAATAAATTGGAGAGATTGTGGAATACAACTTTGTTTATGGCTGCTAAAAAGATTATGGTGTGAATGGATGCTTTACATGAAGGCACAGTTAAATCACAGAGAGCTGGAAGAGGGTACAGGGGAAAAGGTCTCATACTCTTTCCACAAACATAGGATGCATCTGAAGGAAAGATACTGGGATGAATAAATCCTTAGTCTGACCTAACACAACTGTTCCAATGTTAATGCATTTGGAAAACTTACCGGTAGACTGGAAGTTGCAGCTTGCGCTTTCTTCATTGTATGTCATTTTTTTCATTGTCTGGACTAGTGGTAACAACATGGATTTAGCCACAGTGGTCAAATAGGAGATCGTTTCTCTTTTGGCTAAGAGCAATCTGCAGTACCTCAAACCCCACAGAACCCTGTGAGAATTCAAATTGAATGGGAAAGGGCCTTTCCATTAAAAACTGAGTATCTCACTACTGTGTTACTCTATAGGACTTGTCAAACTTCAACTGATGCCAACAGCAGCAGCTGAGGAATGATCTCTCCTAGCTGAGATTCCATTTTCATATACAATTTTGGAAGCTTGGTACTAATACATGGCCACTAGCAGATGCTGCTTTTCTCCTTCTGTATAATAATGAAGCTTGTGACAAAGCCAGGAGTACCTGATGACAAGGAAAGGAAGCAGAAATGTTTTCATTGGAAGGGTGTCCTAGGTTACAATGTAGGATGTAACCAATAGTATGTATTCTGTTATCATCTTCACAAGCTGTCAAAGCAGGTGGGGCAGTGCTCGTTATCTCCTACCATGACTCACCCCCGATAACTCCCTCAGGAAGCTATCAAGGACCCATGGCATGACCCATAGAATTACATTGTGAGATGCTTTACCCCTGAAGGAGGAGCCAAGCATTCCCACCTGGATATAATCTGGGTTTGGACCAGCACAAGGGGGGCCCTTACCTATTGGATTCCCAGAGGACAAGAGCTACCACTGGACCTGCAGGTGAAGACCAGATCTACAGGATCACTGTTTCAAACAGACCCATCACTCCAGGAGAGCTGCAGCCACCATTTAATTGGACTACTACCAACACCCTGACTGACAGGGTGACAGGTTGTTTTCTGACTCTGTCAGTGGTTTCTTTTTGTACCATTGCATTTATTTTTTTTTCCTATTAAATTATCTTGCTGACTTGGAGTCTCTCACTGGTTTGCTTTCAAACCAGCACAAAGGGTCACCTCACCCCAGGGAGACTCTGGTGAATTAAACACCTGCACAGTGAGTGACATAAACAGGGATCAGATACTAT
This sequence comes from Acanthisitta chloris, assembly GCF_000695815.1. Classification (NCBI taxonomy): domain Eukaryota; kingdom Metazoa; phylum Chordata; class Aves; order Passeriformes; family Acanthisittidae; genus Acanthisitta; species Acanthisitta chloris. The sequence continues at coordinate 28,909 of NW_008691494.1, read as the reverse complement.
CTTTGACCTCCCATCCTTTTCTTCCAGACTTCCACTAACACCTCATGAAGTGAGAAGCAGAGAAACTATCCATCCCACTTAGTTCAGACAAATTCCAGACATCTACTTTCTCACTGCTGCTCCAATTACTAATTTTTCAGTGTTGAAGTGGCAGAGAAACAACCATGGCAGGCATGGCCAGACCTCCAGCACCTCTCTCTGGGAGAGGCTGGGGTCTGCCACAGCTTGCAGGGAGGAATCTGGTGGAACATCCTTGGCACTGTTGACCACCCCACAGTGCACGCTGACCCCTTCTTCAGCAAGCTGTCCTGGCATGTGTTCCTCCAGGCTCTGCTTTACTGCCATTTCAAACAAATAAACACCTCCTTGCAGCCCACAAGGTCCACGCTCACCACCCAGAGCCTGCATGTTGGAGTCTGCTCCCTGCTGTTGTTTCCTACAGGAAAATTGCTAAGAATCCCTCCATCGGTGCCACGTTTTTCCACGAAAAGGGCCTGTCATGATTAAGTATGTGCACACGAGGGAGTTTTCCAAGCTTGAGCAATCCATCTGGCAGCTGTACACAGTGCTATAAGATTTGTTTCTGCAGTACAGGACCGAGAACTGATTTAATTGCATTAGTCACCAAGCAGCAGTACCGCTGATCTTGGACACAAAGTGCTTGGCTGGCCAGCAAGTCTCATGGTTATTTTAACTTTGTTTGTTTGACCTTTTCAGTGGTCCAGACCCCTCGAGGAGCTGAAGAATGCTTCATCCCCTGCTGTTGCCTCTGAAACGAAGAGCAGCTAGGGCCAAGCATTAGGCTAAATATCAGGATGCACAGGCTGAGTAATCGTTCATCTCCACAGGGGAAACGTTTGCCTCTTATTGACTATCTTTAAAGAAACTAGTTTTTAAATAGTGACTGAATTTGATGGGAAAGAAGGAAATGGAGTTGGCTAATGTTTATTGCTCTGAGGATCATTAAACATTTCTTTATTTCATTTATTAGCTGTGAGATTTCTTTATAGGCAAATGAATTTGCAGACTTGTACAAAAGAACCAAACCTTGACATTTAGACCCAGATTCAAGTTTCCCAATGTTTGTGGGTGTTCGACTCATGTTTTGCCCTGGTTCAAGCAGTAAAAGGAAAGAAGCTGAAAAAGTTATATCCTAGGAGAAAGTTTTCAATATCCATCAGGGCTCTTTCTTTTGGGTAGATCATTCAAAGCTACATATTGTGGATCCAATACCATTAAGTGCTACAATTCCTAACACTGTAGACAAAGCATTGCACAAGTTTAAATAAATCTCCAAATAATACTTCTAAAAAGCTGTTTACTGCCAGACCATTATTTTTTTAACCTCTTGAGCCAAACTCTCTCAAACTGCACAGCATCTGGGGAGGAAATTATTGCTCAAACTGCCAGTATCAGAACAGATGCCAGACAAACTTTGCCCCATGTAGTGATATCTCACTCATTGCTGTCTGAACAACACACTTGTCTTGGAGTCCTGCACTCCTCACCTTTCAGGAGAGCGTGCGTCAAAGCTGAACTGACACAAGATTTGTACATAAGGAGCCATAACACAACTTGCCTTTGAATTCTCTCATTAGCTGGTTTACTCTTGCATGGCAGGTTCAAAAAGAAGAGAAAAGCTAGAAGGAATTTACACCAAATGGCCTGTAAAACTGTGATATTAACAGACAAGTCACATAGAAGTAAGGATTAAATAGATAAAATTTATTATATGATACCCAATATGCAACTCCATAATCTATGGAATTTGAAAGACTACCAGAAAAAAACATAAATTTCATAGCCCCAAACAGTTGAATTCTAGCAAGCTACCATAAGAATCAGATCCCTGTTTTAACAATCTTTGTCTTGCAAGACCTTTGTAAATTTTGACAATTTATTATTTTTAAAAGGCCTCACACCACTGAGTTTTGAGGATGATAGAGACTATCTAAATGTGCTAATGGGTTATTTGTTCTTACTCCAACAATGAGCTCACAGACTGATGCTTCCAAAGTAGGAAGAATTACCCCTCAGGGTGAGGCTGCTTTTAGCTGGAAATACTTTACTATTTGAAACTTCATGGTTAACACTTCCTGGGATTCTGTAAATAGCTGGGGAGGAAGACATCTGTGTTCAGATAAAAGACATTTGTGGATTTGCTGTCAGAGACGTGCAGTTCCCAAAGCAGCAGTGATCCCTGTGAGCCAAAGGAGATGACTGTGAAAACGATACCTCTGGTAACACAGGGAGCTACAGGGACAAATGAATGGTTGCATGTGGATACTTTTTCTGGAGGTCAGTTAGTACTCTGGTAAACTACCCAGTGAAAATTTTAAGAGGAAGAAAGATAACATTTAAATTCCTCCAGAATTGTTTTTCCTTGGTTTTATTCTGCCCAGGGAGTCAGGGCAAGCAGCTGTGTTTTCAAAATTCACACTTTTATGGTGTGAAATTGCTTTACAATCTAAGCAGAGGGGAAGGAGCTGAGGTTTGGTTTTAGCAGAAATTTAACATTTCAGACTCAACTTCTTTTAGTTAACTAAAATATGATAACCTTTCCTCCTGTACTGCCACATAAAAATACATGGTATGGCTCAGTCCCAGCTTCTGAGGTTAAGAGCTCCAACTCCAGCTCCACTCTGAAAAGTTACTCTGTAAAAAAAAAAAAGCCACATCCGTATTTATTGGTTCTCAGTCACTCAAACCTCAGATCTGCTCATTTAAAAATAAAAAAGATGTTTTTTCTAGCTGCCAGTGCTTAAACTGCACCTGGCTCACAAATCATCTCTCACCGACTTCAGCTGCACCTTAACTGTGCCTGTGAGGCATCTCGCTGGGACGGGATTATGGATGAGGCAGTCAGTGCCAGGAGGAACACAGCCTGTCTTTCACGACCCTAGGAGGGTCTGCAGGGTTGGCAGCCTTATAAAACAGCTTTTATTTACTTATAAGCTGAATGCATTCAATTTTCTGGTCAGCTGCAATATTCTGGAATTCACCTGAGGTTGTGCCAAATACCCCAAAAGCAGAGGTGAGAGGTGGTCCATGTACATCAGGTAGTTAATGGAAAAGGTCACTATTCTCCCTTTAATGAGCCATGCCACCTGCCTCACAACACTTCTGGCTTTCTCTCCAACAGTACTCTCAGCAGAGAGTGCAGTTATGTTATATGAACCACAAAATCCTGCCAGAGGGAAGAAATGATCTCCATGGGTAATTTAAGTGACTCTATTTATTTTTTTTAAATGTGGCTTTGTAAACTTATAACGGGAAGTCATCTGAGAAGACAAATTTCTCATAGCTTTCTAGTGTACCAGGAAAAGACAAGGACCCTGCAGGGCAGCTTGGCTCCCTGGGAAGCAGCTGAGCCTATGGCCACAGCCATGGGGAGGACATCCGATCAAAGGAACCACCCAAACGCTGCCAACCACCAGGCCTATCTGCAGGAAACGCTCGGGCCCTGCTGCCAGGGAGGTTGGGGCCAGGGAGACACTAAAACATCTGTGGGGAACACCAAGCCTATGCTGGATGCAGAGGTGGAACGTGGAGCAGTGAGGATGAAGGCTGAAGCAAGTTGCAGGAGCAAGACTGAGGCCACAACTTCAGCTGCACCTGTAGCTGGGCTGGGCTCAATGAAAAAAAAAAAAAGAAGAAACAAAAAGTGGAGGGTGGGGGGGCTCATCTGATAATTGTTAATTAGCTCTTGTTAGCAGGGAATTTGAAGACTTGGTCAGAAGTAGGAAGGGAGCTCTGAACTGGTTTTGCCAAGGTAAGCTCTGTGCTGGTTTTCAAGCTTGCAGCCCAGCTGAGTGCAGGGACTGTGCAGTGGGGTCTCTGCTCCGGGACAAGGTGAGAAGGCTTTCAAGTCTTTTAGCACTGGCTATAAGCTTTCATTGCAGTTTATCTCCTTCTGGTTGCCCAAGCAGTGGTGCAGGTCTCTTAGTGTCTTCCTCTTCCTTTGCAACTTGTTATATTTTTCTTTTGTAATTCTTTGAATGACCTTTTTCTCTTGTCTATGCTCTCTCCTACAAGCTTCTACCTTCCAGATCTGCTTTTCCCTTTCAGTGGCAGTTTTTCTCTCTCATCTATGTATGTGTGATTCTGCTGTAATTAATGACAGGATTCAGTGCTTTGCAACATGAGGTCATTTTCCTCACATTACAAACATGCATAAGTGTTCCTATTCTGAACGGTTTTGATCTGTGCTCTCATTTAGCAGAATAAGAAACTATTTTGCTGAATAACTGCCCATCTGTTTTCAAGCAGCCTTTTTAAAAGAAAAAGAGTAGGCAGCTGTTTAATTTATTAAATCAATGTCGATGCAGTTATGCTTTTAAATGGGAGAGGTGTTATATTGGAGGGGGGCAAATCTGCCTAGTATAGGCCATCAAAGTGTTGCCACAAATTACTTTTAAGTGGAAAAGCCAATGTAAAGAATCACTCTGTGACTAATAAATGCACTGTCATCTTTAAGCTATAAAAACTAAACCATTCCCTCCCCTTTATGAAGAAAGGTATCATTTATCAACCACTACATCTTCAGGGTGCAAGAGTTCAAGATGGTGATGTAAAAACACTTTTTGCACAATGCTGAACTGGGAGTTATTTCATTTTTATTTTGAAGTTAAGAGGCAACTGAACCTTTATCACAGGTCCTAGGAATACACATGTACATATACTGTTTCCAGCTCACTTAAATCTCAGTAAACAGGGTTATGTTTACAACAACAAAATAATTTTGGGAGTTATGGGAGAAGGCAAAAGACTAGGATAGTTCACACCACTTAGGAATAGGTAATGTCTTCTAACCAGCATAAAGCATGTGGTTGTGAGGCATGGGGGGACCAGCCTTTCATTTAACCTCTCCAATGGCACAAGGGCAGAAGAGGTTTAGTTCCCACCAGCTGCCAGCAGCTGATTCACTCTGTGCTCTGGAAATTGGAGGGGGGTTTTTTTCATAGGAGTGGGAGGAAATGAATGTCACAAGATAGATGAAGACTACACTCCTTGTTGGTTTTGTTTTAGAACTGTCATAGCTCCAGGGAGCACAAGACTATTGACTTCAGCCTAACCTGAACTATTGGTGGCTGTAATTTCTACCATGCCTTATCTTAGGAAAATTTACCAGGGCATCATTTCTCTAAGTCACTGCACAGAACTGACAGCACTAGTAAACTGATGATGATGAATTACCTGTGGGAATTATTCCTCCTAGCTATAGTGCTGTTGGAGAGTAATATCTGCTGGGTAGCAGGTGGCTGCAGGAATCCAGCAAGAGCAGAGGGACTAAAGAGACTAATCTTTATCCCACTCTTCCTGCCCTGCCACATCTTGATAATTGGTGGGCAGCTTTGAGGCTAATATATAAAATGTGTTTTTTGCATTGCCCATTCAAGTGATATGCCTAAACACCTTATCTGCTTAAACAAGAGGCTGGGACATAAGAAGGGGAAGAAAAGGGTGGCAACTGTAGCTCTCTCCTACATACAAGTATCGGTGCTGCACGCTCACTCTGTTCCCTTCTGCAACCCTGTACCTCCAAAGCTCTCCAGCAAATCCACTTCTTCAATGCCATCTACATTTACCTTTTCGCTAAACCATCTATCAAGGTCTGATTAAAAACAGAATATGCTGCTTGTCAAGACCCAGTCTAGGCTACCAAAGGATCAGTCTGGTAGAGCCAGAACACTCTGTAAATGGGTACAGGTTTCTGAAGATGGAACAGCATCCAATTTCAGCTACTGCCAGCACTCACAGATGCTATCCCCACCAACAGACAAACCTTGCATGTGCTGCCAACAACCTGGCTAGACAGCACTTCAGTTGCTCCAGTGATAACTCTCCTTATACAGCACCATGCACCCCATCCCACCTGCCAGCCTTCTTCAGAACGTGTTTGGCAGCTTCAATGTTGGGAACCTATTTAACATGTTTTAAGAAGATAGTTCTTTAAAAATAGAAAGAAATCAGGTGTCTTTGGGGTTTTTTTTGCTTTTTTTTAAAGTCTCTCTCCCATGTGAGCATGCTGAGTGAAGAGCTATGTTAAAATGATGCTCTCTTCTCCACTCACTTTCAACTCTAACAGACTTCTTCAGAATTTAATCTAGTAATAAAAAAAAAAAAAAAGGCCAGAAGTACCGAAGGTTTCTTTCCTGCCTCAGAAAAGTGCAATCTTCTACTTGCAACCAACAAGAACATTCATCTGTTGCTTATTAGCACATTTCATGGCCTTAAGGACATTTCAAGCACCTAAAAAGAGATGGAATGCAGACCAGACGTAGTGAATATTCTGTATCACTCACTGAAGATTTCAGACACACCTACAATAAGCCAACACACAACAGCTTTTGTTTAGTTATTTCTATGAAAGAATCTTTTGTAAATTTTCTGCATTGTGAAAAAAATGCTTTCATAGGAATATACAAGGCATACAATATTCTTATAGCATTAAGATATGAAACATGCAAGTCTTGGCTTGATTGTTTGAACCTTACCACAGGACTGATGCTTAGCAGGGTTGTTTTTTGGTTGTTGTTGTTGTGTTTTTTGAAGTGCACACATCAGTAACAAAGAGCCTAACACCAAGGAGGACAGACTTCTGTAACATCTAGGAGCTAGTGACAATCCATTTGAACAACTACAGGTTTTCTAGTGCACTTCATGGCCTTCCCCTTCCACCAGGGCCTGGCAGAAGAATGTATGATGCTGTGTTTGTGCACATGGCATTACATGCACTATGTGCAAGTGAACACAGCTACCTCTACCCCACCCAAAGAGACACCAGTGTGATAGAAGAGCAGAGATAGTAGTGAGAGGCATGCAAAAGTCTCTGAAAAACAACTGGCACTTAATTGTGGGTGATAAGCCATTCAAGTGGGCACACTGGTGCTTAGCCTGGCTCCATGGTTGAGGTGCAGAGCTGCTCAGGGTGCTCTGTGTTGTGCTCCTGTGACATCCCCAGAGGGCTGTCATGCTGCAGCACTCAGCATGGTACCCTGGGACAGGCTCCAGAGAGTCATGTCATGCTCTGCACCACAGCAGGAGCTTCCCCAGAGCTGGAGAGCTGAGCCAAAGCACAGCAAGATGTGCAGTCCCAGAGCACTGGACCAGCATTTTGGCTCTGGCCTGGCTCTGCACTGGGCCTAACAGCTCCTGGCTGAGTTCTGACCTGAGCTGCTAGACTGTCTCCATGTCATGCTCCCAAGTCTGTACTGTGCTGGTAACATTTTTGCCCAGGACTCTTGTTCAGAGCCTCCCCAAACCTGAGCAGTGCTGTGTTAGTGGAGAGGTTGGAGGGAATGATCCCATCCATAACTTATATATGGAAAACCACAGGAATTCAGTCCTTAGGGTGTTGACTGCTACACTTCTAAAAGTACTGAACTGTCTGTTATGATGACACTGACTTTTCATCTTGCAACCATGATTCCCTCGTGGAATTTTTGAATATAAAGATCAACATGCATATAGACTAAATGGTGCTGTCATGACCCATTGCCCAGACTTCACAGCGTAGAACTCAGACGTCTAATGTCTGCTCGTTACTCGATTTTCACATCTAAAGCATGGATTCTGTAATGCTTATAGTTGTGTGCTGGATATAATAGAGTTTGAGGAACCATATTCACAAGTTAATGATGTGTGCCACATACCAGACAGGATAGCAAACTGAACAAGAGATTTAATCCATGTGGTTTCTCTGAGCACCTGAGTCTACATGTAGAGACTGAAATGCTAACTGTGATATTTTCAGATAGAGGTTTGCGAGAGTCCATCTTCACCTTTCTTGACAACCAGTTCTACAGTGTAAGTGCTGCAAGAATTCCCTTAGGATTCCCACATGATCCAGCATTTTCTGGTGGCCAGTCCTCTCTTCTCCTTAACAAAGTAAATGCTTTATACACTGTGTGCAGAAACAGATGCCCAGCTCAGGGAAAACACTTACTAGGATCTCCCAAGAGGAGATCCTGCATCCCCAGTACCAGTATATCAAGAGAGAGATTATGGAGCAATATTGCAATGCAAGTCCAGATCACCATGTCCAATATTTGAAAAAAGACCCTACTCAGATATATCGTTGATTAAATGTGCCCTGGTAAAAAGACAACACATCTGCAGAGTATATTTCATTTGGATCAAATTGAGCTGAGGTTGCAGTTTTGTACACAGTACAGGAGTAAAGCCAGAGTCAAAGCCAGGTTCAGGAGATATTCAGCCAAACCAACACAAGGCTTTATTGTTGGTTTTATTTTTGTCCCAGTGGAAAAGCAGATAAGCATTCAGGGTAACAAGAAGCATGCTGGCTTTAAGGAAAATAGTGCAGGAAAATCAGTGAAGTAAGATGACAGAGTTGCTGTGAGTATTACCTGTTGGCCTGGTTTATGTTTAGACTGTTTTCTGAAAAATAATCTGTATTTTCTGTGTCTGAGTGTTTCTCCTATCTCCATTTAAAGCTGAAGACAGACCTTAAAAAAATAAATCGATGACACACAAATAAAAAGCTGATAAAGGGATTCAGTCCATTTTGTATCTAGCAATTTTTTTCATTAGAAAAGAGGTGACATTGTCCAATATAGAAGAGATATGTACTATATGCATACTGTACACATACATTCCTACATGCAGTTTGGCACTTTAAGCTTGGATAATTTTCCATTAATGACGTAGGCAACTTATCTTAGGTTTAACTCCCATGCATGCCTTACTGCTTCTTGGTATGTCTTTACATTTTCTTCATCACTGAAGCTTACACTACACACTAAAATATCCATTGCCAATAGAAATAATGTTCCTCATTATGTTTTTAGTGACAAAATTGTGTTTTTAAGGCTCATGTGCTAATGCTAAACTCATTTGCAGTTACTTTTGGCATTGTAAGCAATAGGGCTGTGCATTCTGTTCAGAAAGTATGTGGCACCCTAGGTAAAGAAAAAATGCTTTTGCATTCATTTTTATCAAACCTTCTATATAGGATGGACACAGCCTGCAGAGGAAGTGTTGGAAACTTATTTCAAAGGCAGGTTACAGACTATTGAGGAGAGACACAGTAAAATCTGGGATGAATGACTTGTCCCAAAGCCAAAGATTTTGAAAGAAAAAGCTTAACCAGTTGGAAGAAAACAACAGATGATTTTGTCAGCTTGAATCAAGCAGAAGAGTGAAAACCAGTTTCCTGGGAATTCATGAAAAGAGGTATTTCAAAAAAAAAAGAAAGAAAATAAGGATGCTGTATCCAGATGGTCAAAATCACACAGTGAAAAACTGTCTTCAGCAGGTGGAGGTTGCCAGCCTTTTTAAAAGTGGTGATGTCAAGCCTCATCAGCCAAGGAACTGGAGATGTGAGCAGTAACTGGACAGGAGGCATCAGAAAGACATGTAAGCATTGAGTTTTGTCCAGTTACTCACTAGATATTATTTCCCACTGTCTCAGTGCTGAAAGGAGCCATTTTCCCAGTGAAACAGTAAAACTGAGCTTCAAACCTCCACAGCCATACAAGAGAAATTGCTGCCAGTTTTGCATAACTAGAAGTAGTGATTTCCACGCAGCCTTTTCTTTTTTTTTTAACTCTTACATTTCCAGGAGGACAAGAATGTCTTAAAAGTTTTGAAAACAGTAATACAGATGTAAATGTTGGCACTGAAATCTCCGAGTTGGAGAGGACAATGGAGCAAGTCCAGAGGTCCTGGCTGCAACTCCTTCAGGTTCTGGATGCCCTCTGGAGAAAACCACATGTGGTTCTGTCACTGCTGCAGGATGAAGCATTAGGAGCCTCTGGCAGTCAAGGAGGAGGGATTGCTGGCCACAGAAGTCCTGGCTATCTAGAGCTTTCCTATCTTAAAAAGCAGAGGTCTAAGTACAGTTCCTATGACTGCATTACTGGGTCTTCAGGTACTGGTTTTGACTGCTCCAGCTGCAGCTGCTGGTTTAAAATTCCAGGTGGAAACTTTTCCCTTCTGCACTCTCCCATCTGGTCCTCTCTTTTCTCAATGTTTGGTTCTTTTCACATAAAACCTAAATATTTACCTAGCATTCCACATTTGTAATTCTGGGTCAATAAGAATTAGATGTTATGCCTGCACTCGTTTGCCTAGACTGTTGATATGCAGACTGAAGTACTCTGGGTGTGGGTTTGGATTTGGTGGGGTTTTGCTGCTGTTCTCATAGGCAGCATAGACTTCCTGTCTAACGCACATACCACCATAACTTGGGAAGCAGAGGCCCAGCCCAGCTGTGGGGGAGCAATGGGTTAGGAGCTATTTTGACAGATATTAACTGTATTAAAACCCATAGACCAGTTGATTCACACAAGAGTACTGACTAAATAATAATAAACCTTTAAAGAAATATCACCTTTCATTTTGGGATGGGTGAATCAATTTCCAGCTGCTGACTGCAGAATTTTCTTTCGAGGTGGCCTTGAAAAATTGTTGATCTGATCACAAATATACGGAAAAGAATACTTTATGAATACATTTTTGTGAGATTAATTTTTGTTCAGAGATACAAGGAAAAATCAGTTTGATTGTACAATCAGGCTGATTCAGTGCTCTAAGTGAAATACATACACATTCTTCTCTTTAGGTATATTTTTTGTATTAGCTAACTTTTGACTAAAATGATCAGCAGTAAAAGAGTTAACGATGTTAACATTCTGTTTGGCATCTTCCGATTTCACAGTCGATATTATATAGGGATGATCAGGTCATACCAATTGAAAATTATTCTTTTGATCGCCTTTGGTCTCTTGAACATAAGACTACATCAGTTCTGTTTGATTCTTGTCTTCAAGGATTTCTTCACAGCCATGACTCTGAGGAACCTAATTTTATTTTAAATGGGATGTGAGACTTCAGAGTAACAGCTTGATACCAAATTTAATAAAGACATAAAGTATTGTGTGAATGCAGCACAAGAAATTTCAGAAGAATTCAACTGATCATGCCCTTCTTCCTTCCACCTTCTTTCTTTCTCCCCATCATACTTAGGTTCAGGTTGGTATTTGTTTACTTAGCATGCAGTAAGCTAGCACCAGCTATCATCTCTCAACTCCTCCTGCCAGTTTATTTCATTCTCTGTGAAATATTTATTGCTGTTTCTTATACTCTTATATCCTGAGGGGTATAGCTTTTGTTTACATCTTAACAAAATTAAGTAGTAGGATGTGTTTGCGCAAGCCTTACAGGCATGTTCCTGCTTGGGCTGCTCAGGTATTAATTACAGCTGCTGGTGTTTTGTAAGCAAAGGTTTATGTTTCTGGTAGAACAGAAAGTGGCTTACAATACATAACAAGGGACAATGTGTAATTTTGGGACCATTCACCCAGACAAGCAGTTTATTTCCCTGCAGTAATAAAGGTATTTTGCATCTTTCTACTCTAGATGTGATTCACAATTCTGTACTTTTGCCTGTAACAAGGCATAGATACAAATTAATCATTTGGCAGAAGCTTTGCCAGATTAAAATCTGTTTGCCTGTCCTTAAATCTACTGTCAAACAATTTCTCATTTATTGTTAAAATTACAGAAGGATGTAGTGATCTTAACACTGCAACACTTGATTTACAGGTGAGCATGTCCCTCCTGTGCAAGGTGTAGGAGACAAGTGTTGAGCCTTTCTCTTGTCTCAACCAATTTAAACTCGGATCTGTCACTTTTCTGCAAAGCTCCCTCCTTTGGAGCCTGTTGGTCTCTCCCCCGGGCACAGAGATCTTCAAATCTTTATGTAAAGTGGAGCACCGTTAAAGAGGGTCAGGGTGGGAATGTCACCCGTGAGTGAGAGGGGCCTGAGCCCTCATGTCCAGTTTTCTCTGTGCACTGAACAGCCTGACAGAAAGCATCAGTGAAAATAAAACCTCTATGCATGTCTGTCTGGCACATGAGAGCTCTGAGGAAGTTACTGTCAGTCAACTTTTGAGGCAAGAAAACAGATATTTATTAAATCCCGTTTAAACTGCACCCACAAGCTGTGCATACTGTGACATACTTTTCCTCTAGAATTACTGAGAGGATTATGTGTATGGAATTGTATTTACAATTAAATAACTTCTGAGCTGCTTCCGAGCAAGCCTCATTGAGTATGTATGTATGCTAAATAACTGTGGCAGGATGCAATACATGGCTGAGTGGTGCAAGATTCATTCTGTCCATCCTCCTGGTGCCCAGCTCCCCTCTGAGCAGAATGTTCTGCACAGTATTCTTCCCTGCACCTCCTCAGGGTCTTGTCTGCTGCACTCAGGTCCTAGAAGGTGACAGGCAGGTTTGGGGAATATTTGGATTTGAACTTTTTTTGTCAGTACAGAGCACCAGATGCAATCTGGGCTGCATGATAGCCCACAATATTGATGGGTTTAGAGCATGAAACAGAGGGTATTGTCACATGTAGTGGTGTTATGTGGGAAACATTTTGTAGTACAAAACCTACTAAAATAATGTGAGAAAACTGTGCAAGGTGGAGAAAGCTAAACTTGGGGCAGCCATGTCCACATTGCCCTTTGGAAGCAATGTGTGGAGTGAAATATTTCCAGAACTGCACCCACTCACCTCCTGGAGAAGGCTGTCAGGTGTAGCTCACAACAGGGAGCTCAGTAGCAGCTGAGCAATAGACCTTATCTGAGCTGCAGTGCTAGCGCTGCATGGCTATTTTTTTTAAATTGAGCACAGGGGTGTGTCCAAAAAACCTCAGCAGAGCTCAGAAGCTCCAATTTGTATGGCTGCAGAGGAGGGCTGCAATGAGAGAACACAGACTGCAAGAGGAATTTTGCTTCCTGGCTTAGGTAACGGCTGTTTATTTGACCTATAGGATGCTAATGGCTCGGGAAAACAGAAAGAGACATGACTTGAAACTTTTCAAAAGTATCTATTTTTAATACAGCTTTAATGGTCAAGAGGAATAAAATACATCTGGTGAATATCTGTCTCTAAAAAAAATAATCAATGAATAAAAACAAAAATTAAGACTGGAGCAGGACACACAAAGAAGGATTACTAGGTAAACATGCATTAACATATATAAACATACATTAAAAATAAACATTTTATTTTGGTTTCTCTATTGTCTAGGCCTGGGCCATATCTTCAAAAGCAGATTTCAAGAACTAACCTAATACCCTTTCACAGACAATTAAGCTTCTAAAATACTCAGATCTTGAAAGAAGTAATATCCCCCTCCCACTTTCTAATCAACTAACTGTCTTAGAAAAGAACAGCTTAGTTAAAGAACAGCTTCAGTTAAAGGTTTGCATAGCTTAGCATTAGTTGTAGGGAATAAGAAAGGTTCCCTAAGAAGTCAGATCTATGATTAATACCAGTGTATCTGTAAGATAAAATAATTTAGACTTCTTTGTTACATTTCAGGGAAAATACTAGTTGGAAAATTATTGGTTTTGGTGTCCAATTTTGAAAGATAATTCTCTTAATTAGGGTTCTTGCTTCATCACTTTGCCATTCCCATTGTCTGTGAAAATGAGAAGTTGGAGTCTCAGAGAGCAGACTGGAATGGTAAAAGGTAAAACTGCCTGCCTTGGTAAGAGATCATTAAACCATATAAACAGGTTATATGTAAAAATATATAACAAATATGAAACAACTGAAGAGTCATGGTCAGCAATAGCAGTGAACAGAGCTGGAGGAAATATGTGACCAGTGATAAAAGTCATAGAAATTTGGTTTGTTTAGCACAGAGAAACAGTGAGTTAGAAATATGATAATAACAATTCTCAGAAATGCTACAGGCCACCAAAAAAAAATTATTTAAACCCTTTTCTGTCACCTCTGTGAATAGGACAAAAAGTAATTATCTCAAACGGCATCAAGTGAGATGTAGATGAGACAATACCAGTCAAGAATAGCAAAGGACTGGAATTGTGTGTCCAGTGAGGTAGTAGGCTCTTTGTTGTCAGAGGTTTTAAGAACATCTCTTCAGATGTTTAAGTAGAAACACCTTTTGAGATAGTCTAGGCACAGCCGACATAGACAGTTCTACTTTGGGAGAGATGGGTATGCTAAATGACCTACTAAGGTTCCTGGTCGACCTACTTCCATTGTTCTACTACTCTTAAAAACAAAACCAAACAAAAATCACTCATTAGCTTCTATATAGTATTGTGCTTGTAAGAAAACCAACACATCCCTTTTTTGTTTTCTGATGCTGTTCTCCCCTTAAGGCCACAAACAACCTCAGGCTTCTGATCATGCATTGGATGCATAATTTCTACCCCTTCTCATCCTCTACGTTGTCGTAGAAAATTTGTTTTACATTTGAGGAGAAAGAAAAAATCTCTTGCCGCTTCATCCTCATCACAGCAACTTGGAAAAAGAGGTGTTTTATATGATCAAAAACGTCCTCTTTTTTGGAAAGGTTTTTTTGTATATGATTTTGGCTGCAGAAGTAGTGAGTTAATGATATATAGCTGTACCCACTGCATATGGGGGGCGGTTTTCAGTGAAGGTAATGGCAGAAACCACAGCCTTTTTCTGGTATGCCCTTTAGATTGCATTACTTGGTGTGATTGTTCCTGAAGTCAGTCCATACAACCTTCAAGCTTATTCAAAGTGGTGAAAGCTTGTCCTGCCTCTGTAATTAAAGCCTCTTGGCCTTTCATGTTAAAGGCTGTAGGAGAGGAGATTTTTAAGTAAGGAGATCATTATCTATTCAGCAAAATGTGTACACACATTTTTTGGAATTCGTTTAGTTCTTGATACCTAAACATACTCAGGCATGAGCCTTGCTGGATCACAACTGCAAATGCTGTTAGACTTCACTGATTCATAATTATGGAGCTGAGAAGCATAGCACTCCCTGGCAAAACTTGAATACCTCCCAAGTGTAGAAAACACTGTGATAATGCACAGTACAGAGACCGGCAGCTTTATTTTCTTCCAATCTACTTATATACCTCTAGTCTTTTCTCTTCGTGGTCCTGCTATGCTGATTGCAGGCTGCCTGGTCCAGTTGACTCAGACATTCACATTTGGAAGATCTGTTAACCACTGTTGACTTGCAATTCATCATTCAGCACATCGTCTCCTCTGCCCCTTCTTAGTTTCAGTGTTCTTGATTGTTCTCTTTGATTCTATGATTCCTGCTCACTTCAAATCATTTTAGGTTAAGATCAAAGCTTTTAAATGTCCTCACTATCGATCTATCTTAGTCCGTATCATATCCACACCTTGTTTCTGATCAAAGCTTTTAAATGTCCTCACTATCTATCTATCTTAGTCCGTATCATATCCGCACCTTGTTTCTCTCCCTTGAAATGTCTATTCTTTAGCAAAGGTGCAGATAGACACCCTTTTTGCTTTCTTATAGTTGGTGGTTTTCACTTATGCCTTTTGCTGTTCAAGTTGTTTATTAATGTATACCAGATTCGGTCACTGCCTCTTACTGTTATGCTCTCTGGGGTTTTAAATTTGAGGCTTCTTTAGGATCAGAACTCCACAATGTGGGCAGGACACTTAAAGAGTACCAACTCAGATCTTGGCTACAGAAAGGCATATATCTCCCAAATGTTATGCTTGGAAGGTGTGACCAGGAAAGATCAACAGCATTATGTACAAGAGCTCTGACCAGAGTTAAAACCAGTAAATGGGCCACGAAGCTTATGAGGTAAGCAAACTGTACTCCACCTGAGTATTTCATTAGGACTGCTGAATGCTGATGGGACCCTGGGTCCCATGCAAAGTCTCTTGGGGCAGAGTCCTGTTTGCCCTATGACTAAACGTAAGAGTCTAAAAATTACTATTTTGTTTCAATAGAATTAATTCCTGGTCTTCTTTCCAGAAGTTCTTTCATTCTTTTTTTTTCCCCACAAGCTTGTATTTTCAAAGGGACAAAAATAGACCTAAGTCCACAGTTAATGCCTCCTCCCATGTAATGTTTAAACTATATTCAGAGAAGGACAGAGAAAAAAAAAATTACCAAAACTGAGATGCAAAATAAGCGCCAGGAGCTGTTTGAGCTGAATGAATGGCTAGGCAGAGGAGTTTACAGTGAATTGGTGATGTTTAGAAATAGTCTAGGTTGTAGAATGGGGAAGAGCTGCAATTCAGAGCTAACACCCAGATGTCACATCTGAGAAACTTCGCAGGATGACTAAATGCCTGAAGAAAACAGGAAAAGAACACATAGAGGATGACAGAATTTTTCTACCATATTAACAGCTAAAGCTCCCTGAAGTGCAAGGGAGAGGGACTCCAACATTAGCTTGGATGGGAGACTGATCTGAGGTGAATCTGCAAAACAAATTGACAATAACTGCATTTGTGTTCATAGCTCACAATGCCCAGAAATAAGATCTGGAGGTAGGAAACAATGACATTGTCCACAGAAAGCTGGGAAGAACAGCAAGGATCCTCCAGAGGTGTGAACAGGAGGGAGAGAAAGGAACCCTGCAGAGAGTGCCTGGCTTCAGGCAGCATCAGCAGTGTCCACAGCACCTGGCTGGTCACTGAGGAAGAAGTTCTGTACCCATCACCAGATTAAGGAAATGGTCATGTGCATTCCTGACAACAGCAGCCTGTCTGTTCGGTAAGCAAGTACCTAGGTTTTCTAAACTTTTAGAGGAACACTTAAAGTTTCTAAATCACTTCTGACCCCCAGAGGAAAGGCCCTGTGTCAAAGCTGAGTATTACAGCTTAATCTGCACCCCTAATGTAGAAGACAAGTTTTGCTTATCAAACATTAATTTATTCATTCTTCAGAAACCATTTTCATGACAGATATATCTGCAACATCAAAACACCAAAGGAATTATAGTCCTGTAAGATGTTATTTCTTTAATCAGCTTGATTATATTCAACTAAATATGCATTATCTTAAAGGGAGAATTTATACACTGAAAGGTGATAAACAAGTTACTTTTTTTTAGTGCAAAGGGAGTTAAAATGCAATGCATAATATTTAGATGCCTGTTATGTATAAAACTGCTTTGCTTCCAATACACCAGCTCCACAACTTGAATTAGAAAAATCCATCCAGTCATTCAGCTACATTAACACGGTACAATGAATAGGTGACACAAACCACTATTTTTTTCCCATTCTCTTTTTGCTTCTCATAATAATAATAGTAAGAAGTAAGAAAAACTTGTTAAGCAAGGCAAGTTATTCAGTAAACTAGTCATAATTCATACAGAAAGAGAAAATTGATTTTTGTGAAAAGGCTGAAATGGAAAGATATAGAATATCATTTTGTCAAATAGGTTTGAGAAGCTAACTGCTTCAATCAAGATCAGAAACAAAAATTGCACTTCTGAAAAGAGAAGAATATTGATAACTAAACTGCAAGACCATAACACATTAATCTCAGTAATAAATTTTCTCTCATGGATATGACAACAGATTTTAAAAAAAAGAGGAACATTCATAGAGGGCAGAATGAGCCATTAGAAGGAAATAATAGATGCAAGTTTTGAACTAACTTCTTTTTTTCCATGGCAAAATCAATGACCTATGGTGTACAGTAAATTGGTTAATTATATAAGATGTCAAACCCCATAAAGGATGTAAGATTTGATTTTACAAATTAGTTCTGCCTGTGAGAAGTTTTGCAATAGCAAGTACTAGTGATTAAAATGTCAGCATGAGGGACTACTGCAGGTTCTACCACTCTAATAACAGAATGTAATAATTACATGCTTGGAAAGTTCACATAATAACAAATACAAAGTTCACATTATTTTAGAGTGCTTTAAACTGAAAATTAAAAAGGAGCACTAAGTTACGGCAAGGTGGTCTCCATATGGGGCCCGTTTTTAATCAGAACATACTCCACAGCTGCCTTTGCAGCACGTGTGCCACCCTGCCAGCCAGAGAACTTGTGTTTGGGGACCGTGTCAGATTGTCTGTGTCTGGCTTTTACAAAAATTGCACATGTTCTGAACATGATGCATTTGCAATTTCTTAAAATACTCAGCTATTCTCAGTTATTTGCATTCTTCGTTTCCCAGACAGCCAAATCCCAACGGGACTTGACAGTTTCAATGACAGCAGTTTCTTCTCACTTTCTACAAGTATAACATAAACCACAGCAAAATTCCTATAGGCTTTACCTTACCTCTTAATGTACCACTTGCTTTCAATATAAGATCCAGTCCTTTCTTCCTGATAAGTCTAGTAGTACTATTTATAAGTGTGAAAGGAACGTATTGCATCACCCAGTGGTGACAGCTCTTGCCAGTGATGGCAGTTTAGGTTTATTTGATAGGCAATGTCTTCTTTAAAAGACAGTATGACTTACCAAAATGTAGACTGTTGGAAAATAATGGCAGTGGAAATTTTTGGAGGGGTCTGAATTTGGAAATTTTCCTAAAGTAACTTTTTTTTCCATTCTTTTCCTGTTTAATATCTCCTTCCTATATTTTGCTTTCATTTAACTAGAACCATGTATGCCTGCAAGAATACAGCTTGTCCTGTTTTGTTGTCGATACAGCTATGTTCTGCACACTTCAAGACTTCTGATATTTTTTGCATCTTAACTTTCTCAAAAACTTTTCTTTGAACAATTGCAGCCCCTGAAGCAACTTCTTTAAAAATCCCTTCTACTTGGCTGCCCTGCCAAAGCAGGTATGTGAGTATTCCTTGAAAGATGGAGACAATGTTGTAAGGCAAGCTCAGAGTGCAAACATCTGTCAGCCTCTCTGAAGCAAAGAACTGAGCTATATGAACACAGTATGTTCAGCATCTCAGCTTCTCACTGCAGACTTCCCCAAAGCATTAAGATGTTTTCATATTCATTTAGTAAAGGACAGTTAGAGTTTAAATTAGGAGACACTGGAGAAACTCTGAGAATTCTCCCCTTGCTGTCATCAGCTAATCTTTGCCTCTCTCTAAGTTAGCGTGCAGTGCTGCACTACTCACTGTAGAAATCACACTATGAGTAATTTCCCTTGAAAAACATAAGACAATGATGTAAATGTTATAAAATGTTTCACAGTTGCCCTGCCAAACTTCTTTGGGATCTTCCAGCCCTGCTTTAATTTACAAAAGTCTTGAGCTATGCAGAAAAACAGCACGTGGGGTACTCATGTGCCTTCACCATTCCCCATTAAGTAAGCCCCACCATGAAGCAATGTTATCCCAAGCCTTCTGAAATTGTATTGATTTGTTTGCTTCTCAGAATTTTCCCAGCCATGAAGTTCCTGCAAAATTGCTATCATCACCCCCTCCTAGTTTTGGTTGCTTATTTATATTCCATCTATTCAATGGAAAAGACCTTCAAAGCAGAGCTAGGGGTCGAGAAGTAGAATCAACCCAGTGGAAGAAACATCCATCTGATTGAGGTACAGTAAATATGGGAACTGTCTTCCAGTGAGTTGTGGATCTGCCCCAACAGCAAACTATATGGAAAAGGATTTAGACTTCCACATCCACAAGCTTAGAGAAATTGAAGTGTCTCAGCTATAATACAGGCAGTGTTGCAGTTACATGAACCTCAGCTGCCTAAAAGTATTACAAAATTTGATTGGCAATTAATAGGTAATAGAAGTATTTTATTCATCTTATATTTCCTTAAGAATTCAGAGAACACAAGTGAAAAGCCTTTCCCAAAGAGAAAATACCAGTGAGTTGCAAAAGGGATATAGGAGAGAATGCATCCTCTGTAATAAGAGATGAATGTTTGTCATTAGTTTAATGAAGGGGCCACAGAAACCTCCTGCAGCCCCCCATTACTTTAACAGTTAGTCCATTGTATACACATACAATACACAGTCACTTGTCCTTGTGAGGGATAATGTCTGGGGTAAGTCCAAAGGCTAAATATTAAGCCATTTCCACATTTCTGAAGCCTAGATTTAAAGTATTGGGAATTAAAGCACCAACAAAACAAAACAAAACAAAAAAACCCCAGCTTTTGACTTCCCTATTTTTCTAAAATAATATTTCATCCCTGCAAAAAACCTTCTCCTTTGGTTTTGGCTTAGGGCTTTGTCTAATCATGACTTATTTCTACCTAATATGTATGTTTCTTGTTAAAAGCAGAAGAATTTTCAAGACATCAGTGCTCGGTTTTGCCTTACTTCCTCTGCTTGAACAAACATGTATGTTATAGAAGACAGAGACATTTTGGTCACTTGTGTGGCAATACAAGCAGTAATGAACAATGAGAAAATATTAGCTTTCCATCTTGAGAACAGTTAGAGGTACAAGGCTGTCATTTGAAAGGGGAGCTTGAATGAGGATAAAAGTTGCAGTTTATCCTCTATGTGCTATGATCCATAGCTATATGGGCACCTATGGTAGAACACTGAAGCCAATAACAATTAAAGTAATTATTAAAATGTCATTTTGAGGAGCAATTCTACTCTTCCAGAGGCACACAAGCCAATCAAATCTTTGAATTCAGTGGCAGAATCACACTTTCGACCCCATATCATAATTTCTTCCACAGCACTTGAATTTCATACATATGCAGCAGAGTGCTGTAGTTTTTTCCTGACCTG
>NW_008691494.1:0-8450 GCF_000695815.1 Acanthisitta chloris | reverse complement strand
AGGAATAATTCTTCATCACATTGTGCTTGGCACAAGGAACATAGGCTGAAGTCCAGAACAGTGGAGATGCAGCTGGTGCAATATGCAGATTTTGGAGCAATAGCCTTGTCCTGCCACCCTTTTCTGGTTATCTGTCCTGAAGGAATGAGGGATTTACATAGCACGTGATCTCTGTATGTATTTGGGGATTTCCATTATGCAATTCAGGGTGAGATTTCCTACCCAGATGCACATCTGTCATCTCCCATCCTTTAGCCAACATAAGACTACAAATGTAAGAGGTCTGTAGCTCATCTGAGGGTGTAAGCAGGGACTGTCACACACGGTCCTTGAAACAGTCTGCTGTCCATGGATAAATGTCATGAAATAAAAGGGCAAGGCTGAGGAGAAGGCACTATGACCTTTCTTTTACAGTAAATTAACATTTTTCATAACATTACAAACATACTGTCTTTTTGTTTTATGCCATATGAATATGAAAAGGCAACAACACTTTCAGCAGATCTTCAAAAGACACAGTGTACTGTTCTTGTAAATGTAAATGACATATGGTTGAGCCTGCTTGTGTTAATTGGAGATAAAAAGAAAGGGGGAAGAAAAGGTGACATCTTTTAAAAGAGCCTCTCATAAGGGCAATTGGAGCTGCCTTTACAAGGTGTGATGTTGAAGTCTGGCTTAACTCAATCAGCAGCACACGTGCAGTCCTGTGCACTGAAACAGCTAAGGTTGCTGCAGCAAAAGGAAGGGAAGTAAAATATAGCAGCAACAAAATAATA
The DNA here is from genome assembly GCF_000695815.1 of Acanthisitta chloris. NCBI lineage: Eukaryota > Metazoa > Chordata > Aves > Passeriformes > Acanthisittidae > Acanthisitta > Acanthisitta chloris. Next base: position 7,674 of record NW_008691494.1, on the reverse strand, counting down.
CCAGCAGCAACAACAGAGTCCTTTTATTTATTCCATCAAGCAATAGAAATCAGACCAGTTGTTGTCCTGTGTTTTTTAAAATCAAGTCCCTCAACCAGGAGATTACTCAGTTGAAGGCCCAGTATAATAGGAATATATGCTTTCTTTTTCCACAAGATTTGGAAGCAGTATGATCTAAGACTGACTGACAACCCAAGCATCTGGGAGTGCTTAAAGCAATTCATAGTTTTGCTCCAGTCACGTGGCTCTGGACAAAGACTGCAGAAAAATCAAACTGGTTCAGAGGAAGCCTTCATGTTGAGTAAAACTCAATAAATTGAGCAAGGAGACATTGATTTATTTGCCTTGATTCATTATAAATGAATTACATTCTTTCTCCTCTTGCAAATGCTTAGCTGCTATTTTTGTGTAAACATTCATGACTATGTTAATTGCATTGTATCTTTTTATATTCATCTTATAGATTTTATTGCTCTACTTTAAAGGTCCTAAATAATTGATTTATATAGTCTATATTTTCAACGGGCATTTTCATAAACATTATCTTCCAGATGTATTTTGCATAGTTTTAAAAGAAGTGCATACTGCATTCCAGAAATACTGTTGCCAAAGAATCTAATTTAAAAGTGGAGGGAAATACTTTATGATATGCAGATCTACTTGCTGCTTTGCATATTTCACATTTTAAGAACAACATGAAACTGCAACAGTATCAAGAACGAATTACTTAAATGAGAGCTATTCTTACTGAATTCAAAAAAAGGTTCCTTATTTCCCAGAGTTATTCTGCAAGCTGATACTAAACAAAACTCCTAATCTGACTGTATAGAATCAAAATGAAACTTCACATACAGCTTAAAAACTTTCAAGTTTATATGTGCATGTGTCAAGGAAGGGATAGGAACACAAGATTATAAGACATGTAACTGTGTGGGAAATGAGTCAAAACTAAGTTAGAAAATGAACTCTCTGGGCTGTTGCAACAAGCTGCCTGAACCAGTGTAAGTCAGTATTTTGCACCTATAGGTACCTCGTATATGTGTGTTTGCATATTTGTATACAGGACAGTGTCTTCACCATTGGTGCACCACTTTTTACCAGCCCCTCATATGAGGGAAGAATTATCAGATATTGCTCTAGCAACTTGTCTGTTACTCTGTTGGCTTGATGTTTCTAAATTTTGACCTTCCATTTCAGTTCTCAGCAAGTATCACCACTCTGCAGTTAACAGTTTGCTGATAAAACTGAGTGCCTAAAAGACTGAGTTACCTATGCAGCAAAGGCAAATAGTTTTGAGGGTCATGCCCTCAACTGTGGAAAGCTTGTGTCAACTGAAATATGGTGTTCTTCTGTTTTGAGGTTGGAAGCAGCAGAACATTGGTAGCTGTAGAAGGAACAAAGGCAGTTTGATTCAACACATGCACTGTATGGCCACCACTCTTGTAGGAGGTTAGAAGATGAACTAGCCCAATTTACAGACTTTACAGTAAACTTGTATCTTGTCAGTCCCTTTCTTGTATATTTTTTTTTAAAAAATTTGACCTAACATACGTAATGACATCCCTATGGCAGATTATGTAAAAGCAGCCAATGTATAACTCTAATTTTGGTTAATACCACTTTTCCAAGGGAAGGATACAGAGCTTGACATTTGATGGCTTTTTGATACGTGAACAAACAGTTTTTCTGAAATACTTTGACTACATGCAATCTGTCTATGAATAATTCAGTAAAATAACTTTCAGCTTGTGATTTTTTTCTTATAAAAGGTCTGAGATGAGCTGAAAAAACACTGGACCAAATTTAAGGAGGGATTTAGACACCCTGTTGTTCAGACAGCTGCCTTTGACAATCCTACCTGGAGTCTGAGACTGCTAAGCCTTAAAGACACATATCAGCTGCTGTTTCCCACCCTGCTAGGAAGGAATTTCCTTCTTCTTCTCTGCAAGTACCAATCACCCCTCCATCTTGCACACAACACTAGGTGTTGGATCTCTGTCTTCACCTTTGGTGAGCCATTCTTTTCAAGTCCCTCGTATGAACTTGCTTCCCACTTCTTTTTTTAACTTCACTTTGGCTTTTTACTTTCCATCTGCCTTCCCTCCCTGCCCCTACCACCAAAACCCTAAAACCAAAAACCAAACAAACTGGAGTCATCTGCCACTGGTTGAAGTCCTCACCTGTGAGAGAGACCTTGCTTTTAGGTCTGCCTTATTTTACAAGACAGAAATGATGATGCTACACTTAGTAGAATATTAGGAGTTAGAATAGTAATTTTAGGAGAAGTTTCATAAGATGTGGATTGAGGTTTCTTGTAGACTAGGTGGTTGCTTCATCCTCCCATAGTACTCCCAGCTCCAACATCAACACACCTATTGGTGCATTAGCTTACTTCTCCCTGAAACCTTTTTCAGTGCTACAGAATGTGGTACACTATGGGGAACTGTAAAATTGCTCTGGAATTGACCAAGGTAAACCAGTGCCAGGGTGACTCTCTGCTCACCCTTGCTAATCCTGCTGAGCGCCCCAAGCTAACCTGGCATTGCTGCTCCCTGGCATTGGAGTGGGAGCTCTGCATTGAACTGCATGCATGCACCAGCTATTTTGGAGGTAGCTGTGTGTCTCTAACATATTTTGCATTTACTGGATTTAGATGTAAGTGCCTAACTATCTACTTAAATTAGTGCCTAATAAGCACCAGTACTGCATTTTCCCCATGTGACTGTCTCCATCTTTACATGCCTAAATCCGTCCAGTACATCATATGGTGTTACTCTGTTAACTGTATAAACAAATGTAGCTTTTAATGGGTATGTTGTGTGAAAACTCATGCTTACCCATTGAAACTTCTGCCTTTCTATTAGTAGTTTCTGCAGACAAATGCAGGAATTAGATTGCTATTGGAAAATCGATATAAAGAGGACACAAAGTCAAAGGCAACACAGCCAGGGGATTCTGAGTGGATATTTATGAGGGGAAAGGATTGATCATCAAGACTATATATTATACAATATGTATATCTAGCTTCACTTGCCTCTTCTGAGTGATAAGCATGCTGATTTAAAAAGGGAAGCAACCTGGCTGGACATCTCTGAGTGATAAGCATGCTGATTTAAAAAGGGAAGCAACCTGGCTGGATATTCTTGTTACCCATTTTCTGAGAAAATTAACCAAACAAATTAAAACACTGGTATCAGGAGTTAGGATAGTCCTGTGAGTAGCACTTTGATGGAGATAGCCAGCAATAGCAAAGGATTAATATAAATTCCTTTTGATAAATCCATCATCCCACTCCAAGTGATAAGATAGGACGTGCTCAGGTAACTCCAAGTACCATTTCAATTACAAACAATAAATACCTCTTCTGAAGAGAACCTGCTCCATCACAGTGTCACTATGTTGTATTCATCTGGCACACAATCTCATTTCCCCATCTTTATTTACTGTCATATTTTTCCCAAGCCTATATTCCTGAACTTTCCACAAAGGAGAGAAATTAATACAACCAGCCAGCATAGAACTGCAATTCCAGCTCAGTCAAGGCAGATGAAACTTCCAAGAATTCTATATGTATGAAATGAAAGGGTATGGTACACCCTTATTTCATCACATTATCAACTGCTGCTCAGTAAAGCAAATTAAAGTCTGCACAGTTGCCATCAATTACTCTGTTATACTCCGAACCCTTTCTGAATTGCAGAGTGCTGGAGGAATTGAAAGCTGTGATCTGTCACGGGTGTTTCTCAGGTGACATTACATTATGTCATTCTGTTATATCAGTGAACCTTCACTCCGTGAAGCTTTGCATCTAAATTTCCTCTGTCCTTACTGTCTTGTGAAAACTAGGGTCCAGTCTATATCTTACCCCTTTCTAGTAATTTATACTCCTGCAAACTCTCAATTCTGTAATATTCCAGCTGGGAAATTTTGCTTACTAAGAAATTTTTAGGAAATTTACTTATAAAATAAAAAATATAGTTCAGATGTTTCTAAGAATAAGAGAAACATGTTTTGCCTATGTTAGAAACAAAATCCTACTACTGTGAAAATGGGAAATTGTAGTGCATCTGCTCCTTGGACCAGTGGTCTTTGGATTTTAGGAGTGAGGGGTTTGCTATTCCACTGGAAGGCAAAAGATCTCTTGTAACCTCAGACTATATATGCTCAATAACAGAGAGCTACAGCAACCCAGCAGTCTGGTGCAGACATTCCCAAACAAGATACTAGCAACTTAGGCTCAGAATCATGAGTGCACAGCCCAGTTGGCAAGATGTTATGTCCAGGCTGGCTGAGCAGCAGAACTGAGTAGCCAGTGGGTAACTCGTGCTGAGTTGGCCAAATGTCCTTCTGCCAAGAACTGCCAGGCATACAATCTCCTTGCACTCTTAATCTTGCTCATTAAACTTGTTTCTGAACCCATGCATTTGGAATTATGATTCAGTGCAGGAATTTCTAGTGCAGTACCGTTGTGGACTCACTTGAAAGTTTTTGGCAGCTATGCTCTCCATTCCTTTGTACAGAGGAGCATCCTCTTCCAGCCCTGGGAAATGTGCCCCTGTGCTCCCAATGTCCTTCTTGCTGGAACCATTGCAGCCAGGAGGGGGATTCAGTCTGAGCAAAAGCTGGATGAGGTCATGGAAGAAAACAGATTTGGACAACGATCCTGGAGCTGAGACTAGATCTAGGAGAGAAGGAAAAAGAAGAGCAGGACAAGGTCAAGGCAAGCAGAGGATGAGAACTGCTGCAGTGAGTATCACTGAAAATGACTGATTCTGTGTCTGTTAGCACCAGAGCACTCCTACATGAAGTTAGGCAGGTTATTTGAACTACAGGTGGCCTAGTGAGTATTCTTTTTATGCTTGGTGTTCAGTTTGAGAGCCTGGGGTCTGATTTGTAGAAGTAGTTAGCATTCACAGCTGCGTCTGAAGTCAAAGGGAGCTATGCTTTGAACATACAAAGTACTGCATCATGCTGACTATTTCACCAAGGCAAACCCTAGTCATCTCAAGGCTGGCAATCAAAATTAATAGATGTATTTAGCCTTAATCTATCTGTGTCTCATTTCCCAATAAGTAAAATGGTGATATTAACTACATCTCATGAACGTAATTCATAAGCATTCATCATATGCTCAAGGTCCTGCAACAATGAATGCTGTAGAAAATCTTGCTACGATGTTAATAATTCCCCATTACAAGCAGGATTTAAATAGCTTTAAACAAAGCCTGAGGACATACACTGAACAAAGAGATTAAACATAAACTGAAAGGCTGCACAGTCAGTGAACAGTGTCTGTCCCATGCACTGTACAAGGCACTGGTCCTCTGAGCAAAACAATATCATCACACAATTAAAGGCTGAATTGTAACTCATACCCTCTACAAGTCAAAACAAGTTTGTCTGAAAGCCCTTACCTTTGGCTTACCCTAGTGTCAACACTTGGCTTTTCAACCATAATATTTCTTTAATGTGGGGTTTGTGTTTTGGATTCTTTGTGTTTATTTGTGTGAATGGAAATGTTAAGGATGTATATATGTTTTAATTTCTCTATGCTGTGCATGCAAAATCATACTGGTTTTGTTAACACGTTGAGTAACAGAGGAATTAAAAATAGGTGAACAGTTGCACTGTATCAAACTATGGCACAAAATAAATAGCATTTGTTTTCCTGCACATTGCTCTAGTTAGGCATTCTAATTGGTAACACAGGTGTGATAGTTCATGTATGTGAAAGTAAATATTTTTACAGCTAGATCATTCATTTAAGTATATATTCCAACAATGACGTTTTATATATTTTCATCCTCCCAAGAGATATTTTTTATCTGTTGATGCCTAGAAATACGGCAAGACCTCTCTCAACAGTACAGTCTTCCCACTTAAATTTTACTCCATTGATTGGCCTCTTTTTTCATTCTTTTTTTTTTAAAAATCTCTTCCTAGGGATCAAAGACATTCTTTGCAACAAGAAAAATAAAGATGTATTGACTCATCTTACAGGTGTTGTGTCTTCTCATCAAAGCATCCATTTTACTCAAGCATTCAGTGTAAGTGCTTACCTGTTTCTCATTTGCAACTGTAACTAGCACTGTTAACCAAATCTGCAGTGTTGTCATCCAAATGAGACAGTAGACATGGAAGTATTCAAAAGAATCTAGACCAATTTAAAATATCTATGAAAGCAGTGCATATTAGGTAAGCCCCCAAAAGTGTTTCAAGGCAACATTCTTGAGAACTAAGCAGTGGTAGTTTAACCGTGCCATTGGACCTATAACTTTATCTGGTGAAAGGCATTGGCTATTTCTGTTTTAAGTGAATTGTAGTCCTAAAGATTTACCTTTTGCTGTCTTTTTGTTTGTTTGTTTGTTTAAGCTTAAACACTGGCCCAAATTGGACTTATTTTTTGTATCCTATTACTTTTCTCTTTTTTCACAAATGAGGTGTCATGCCTCACTTTGTCTATGCTACATGTTTTGTGTAAGATCGTGAAGGATCGGTGCAGTGATGTTGTAGAACTGTGCAGCTAAACCAAGGAGATTGCTCTCCAAACTATCTAAGGAGATCTACTCTTTCAGGCAGGATGTGGGTACTTTTTATCAAGGAATGCAATGGCAATGATTATTTGTCAGGTTCTGGCTTCGTACACTTATCCACACCAGCAAGATTAACTTCCATACTCAGCAGATGCCCCATGTTGCTGCTTGCTAGCAAAAAAAAAACACACTCCAAAACAAAACCAGAGGCGTAGGTAAGATTCAGGCATTTACCCAAACCTTTCAGGGCAAGAGGTGAAAACATCTGAATGCACTCCTGGGCAAAATTTACAGTTGCAAGTGTGCAAAGATTACGAGTCAGGCCCCCTGAATCAGGATGTATTTTTTAAGCCTAAAAGGAAAAGTGTGACTGCTTTTTAATTTCTGACCTGACAGGTCACACTTGGGTCATGATTTCCTACTTTTTTTCCCAAACCACGGTGCATAGAACTTTGCAGTAGCTTAGAAATGAAGAGTCTCCTGTGATCCCATGAGCAGGATCTTGGGAACACACCCCCACTTCCAGACGGGTCCATAAAACAACACGGTGAACTGGCAATACCACCCCAAGCTCTCCTCCCTCCACTGTAGCACTGGCAAAGCAGCCACATGGGGGCATGAAATGTGTTTCTACTTCAGACAATGCCCAAGAACAAGAATAGCTCCAAATAAGCCATCAGGACATATTGGGGACATATGTTGTATAAAGAGGATGAAGCTATTAAAGAGCTCAGCCCCCCGCCAGTCACATGGTTGGAAGCGGCTGTCTAGGAAAAATAACATGAGTGAGTAATTAGAGGCTCTATCATAAGCCGTATGTACAAGGGGGTCAAATTAAGGTTGCATGAGCAGTCTTAATTTTGCAATTTCCGTACTTGTCTGAAGCTTTCTCCGCCGTAGACAACAGCTCTGCTTTAATCATCTCAGCAAAACTGCGAGAAGAGCGGCGCCTCGCTTCGCCCCACGAACGGCGTTACACGACTATAACGGCAGCGGATCTTAACGTTGCCTTAGACTCGTCTATACCACATTAACTTTAAACCTTTTTCGCTGTAATCATCACTGTGAAGAAAAACACGGCAGTCTTAACGCGGCGTGTGTGGGTCACCGGGGCCGCGGGGAGAGGAGACGCGGAGCTGTC
>NW_008691493.1:0-1524 GCF_000695815.1 Acanthisitta chloris | reverse complement strand
CGGCCTAGCCGCGCCCTGATTGGCTGCGAGCGCGCCCAGAGCGCGCCCCGCCCTGATTGGCTGTGCCGGTAAACTGTGTCCAGTTCTGTGGGGAAATAGCCAAATTCCGTAAAACTACAGCCTGAGCCGCCTGCGATACGCACTGCGCACGGAACGGACCCGAATGCGGCTGAAGTCCTAAGGCGGCAATGAGCCTTCACCAGTTTCACCTTTTAAAAATTGCACTTTGTACATAAATGTACATAAATGTACTTTTCTCTGTTAATTTTATATTTAACTTTTACACATAGAGTGATGTTATAATCTCAGTAGATCTATTCTGTGACTGTATTTTCCATAAATGTTAATTAAATAATTTGGAATAAATTTCAAGAAAAGAGTAATTACCATGGACCATGGTGTGTGTTTATGAGCTTTGTACATCTATGGCCTGTCTGATCTCAGCCTCTCCCTTCTAAAGTATTAATTAAGAGTGTAAATGATTTCAGTAGTGTTTTTATGACCTGATGGTTGTCAAAGCACTGGCAATGTACCCACCAGTGAGATCTGTCTCTGATACTGAGGGCTCAGCAGTTTCTTCGTTCTTCACTTACCTAACTCTATTACATACTTGGTTATCTAGGAAACTTCACCTATTATTTTATATTACAATGTCATTAAATATCTCAGTAGTGCCTTTAGCACTGTGACTAATATTCATTATGGTACTTTTCTATCTTTCTCCAAGATGGAGATGGGATGTGAAGTTTAATATCTTGGTGGTTTGGTAACTACTTAATCATTTGCTGAAATTTGAAGCTATTTTGGGGCTATTTTCATCAACAAGTAAACATGCTTTTAATTATTTGAATTTGGAGCAGAACATTGTGAAGTTAGGCTTAGTTAGGACTGGATTTAGGGTAGATATTAGGAAAATGTTTTTTCCTTTGAGGATGGTGAGACACTGAACAGGTTGCCCAGGGAAGTAGTGGCTGCCCTGACCCTGGCAGTTTTCAAAGCCAGGATGGATGAGGCCTTGAGCATCATAGAATCATAGAATCAACCAGGCTGGAACAGACCTCAAAGATCATCGTGTCCAACCCTACTGTGGTTACCAGACCAATGCATTAAGTGCCACATCCAGTCTCATCTCGAAAACCTCCAGAGATGGTGCCAGGGATGGTGAATCCACCACCTCCCTGGGCAGCACATTCCAATGCCTGATCACTCTCTCTGTAAAAAATCTCTTCCTAATGTCCAACCTAGACCTCCCCTGGCAGAGCTTGAGTCTGTGCCCTCTTGTCCTCCTGCATCCTGGTCTCGTGGGGATGTGTCCCTGCCCGTGGCAGTTGGGGTTGGGACTAGATGATCTCTTAAGGTGCATTCCAACCCCTAAAATTCTATGCTTCTATGATTCACAGCTTTAGAAGATAGATGCCATTTTTAATCGGGTTTATCACCCCTTACAGTAATTTTCAGCAGATCATACAGGGCCCTCACCGCGCGGCTGCACACTGCCCCTGCTCTCTCTGCCTCCTCGGGCGA
>NW_008691492.1:0-216 GCF_000695815.1 Acanthisitta chloris | reverse complement strand
TGCCCTTAGTGGTCTCAGTGGTCAGTGGCCTTGGTGGTCACAGTGACCTTGGTGGCCTCAGTGGCCTTGGTGGTCACTCTCAGTCAGCTCCAAGTGTCTCCCAGTCCCTCCCAGTTGTTTCCCAGTCATTCCCAGTTGCTTCCAGTTAATCCCAGTATATGCCCCAGTCCCTCCCAATCCCTCCCTGTTTCCTCTCAGTCCCTCCCCAGCACTTCC
>NW_008691491.1:0-225 GCF_000695815.1 Acanthisitta chloris | reverse complement strand
GATAGGGAGGGTCTAAAACAGGAAGGTGAGAGGGTATGGAGGAAGGAGGGGCTAAAACAGGAAGAGGAGGGGCTAAAACAGGAAGAGGAGGTGATTATGGAGGAAGGGAAAGGGTTAAAAGGGGAAGGGGAGGGGAAAACGGAGGATGGGGAGGGGCTAAAGGGGAAGGGGAGGGGGAAATGGAGGAAGGGGAGAGGCTAATGGAGGAAGAGGAGGGGCTAAAAC
>NW_008691490.1:50209-51558 GCF_000695815.1 Acanthisitta chloris | reverse complement strand
AACTTGCTGCTGGTGCACTCAATCCCTGGCAGGGTTCAATCTCTTCCTAAAACCTCTTTACCTCATCTACCTCACTCACATTATTGGGGCTCAACTGAGGAAGAAAAATTGGTGAAATATCTCAGTCACTTCAAACGCACAAATCTGCATCTCAGTGTTTGGTTTGCAGCAGCTGCCAAAGCTGCTGAGCAGGGTCGGCCACATAGCAGGGCAGTGACAGCACTGTCGCTGTTCCCTGAACACCTCTGAACACCTCTGAAATCACCAACACTGCTCCCTGTCACACAGCTCTGCACTTTCTCTGTGGTTTGCAAAGGGATTCGGGTCAGGTAAAATATCATTTTGGATAACAAGGTATGATTTATAAATGGTGCAAAACTGCTCCAGGTTTGCTGCATTCTCAGCACAGCTAAAAGAGACGAGGCAGAGAAAGATTTCCCTGGGAAACAATGGAGGTTTGTAAAGCCAAAGCAGAAATGCCTCTCGACTGGTCTCTCCTGTGCTAGTAACAGAGACTGTTCTGCCTCATACTCCCTTTTGCTTCTCTTATCAGCCAGTGCTGACTCCCCCAGATCCCCTCAGCTTTAGCCAGCTGCATGGACTTTGGGATCAAACAGCTTTTTGGCCACAATTTAACTAGGAAGAATGTTTATGATCCCTGTCGGGATATCTGTTGGGAACATTCTGGAGTCTCCTGTTTCCCTTCTGCTCTGTCTCAGGTAGGACACGTGTGCAGTGGCTGCACAGGGAATGCTGTGGTTGAGCCCAGTTCTGTCCCACACAGCAGAACCAGGTCCCACAGCTCAATTCCAGGGCAGGATCCATGAGGATCTGTCTGGGTCAGCTCACACAGCATCCTCTGGTGGCAAGTCAGGAGATACACACCAGGATTTGTGACAAACTGCTCCAGATAGACTGCACTCAAATTCAAGCCTCAGGCATGGGACACAGTTAGACCAAGGAAAGAACAGCTTGAAAAACCCAAGAAACTCAGCTGGTTTTACTTCTCATTCCACTCGGGAAGAGGTTGAATTCCATGGATATGTGGTCCCACTCCAGGCCTGCAGCGGGCGCTTTGTGCCGCTCCTGCTTCCCTGTATCCCAAATCCCATGGACTGGGGATTTGGGGCCGTTGAGTGGCTTCATTCTGGACATTAACCATCTCCAGATGGATAGCACCACATTTTGAGGAGGTTCCATGAAGATGACAGGGGGACAGAGAGATATCCAGGGCAAGAACCAGAAATGAGTGGACTGAGTTCTCTGAGGGGCTTCACACTGGGTCAGGACTATCGGGACATTGCAAGCGTATGGACAGGTACCACAGCCCCTGCTGCACCTCGTGCCTC
>NW_008691490.1:38459-50185 GCF_000695815.1 Acanthisitta chloris | reverse complement strand
GGCTTCAAGGGAATACACCCACGGAGGTGACAAGGAATATTTCGCTCTCCTTCCCGCACTGACTCCAGTAATGAGAAAACACTGACCCCCTGTGTCCGTGACAAAAGTGAGGTGAGAGGAAGCTGCTTCAGTGACGTGTGTGACATTTGCCAGCCCAGCAGAACCATGAAAAACAACAGCAGCCAAGTCACACAAGTACAAGAATTACTGCAGGAAAATCCCTTCTCTCTGCAGTTCAAGTAACAATTTACGTTAAGTTTCATGTCAGAGTGCTAATCCCAACAAACCTTGGAATTTCTGTAAGTATTTCCACGTTGTGGCTGCTCCATTCCTGGGAGTGTTCCAGGCCAGGTTGGATGGGCTGGTGGCAGTGTCTCTGCCCATGCCAGGGGTGGAACGAGTTGGGCTTTAAGGTCCCTCCAGCACACATCATTCCACGATTCCATGGTGATTGAAGGCAAGGGACACAGTGAACACACAGTTCACTCTGAGCTGACTCCCAGCTGCTTTATTAGTGCCTGGAGAGAGGTTTCTGCATGTTGTGATGACTCCTAAGAGCACGGTGGGAGCCCACGCGGGCACAGCTGCGCCAAGCCTGGCTGCAGGGAACACCTTTCCCCTGGCACACACCTATGCCCGCGGCCCTGGCAGCCTGCACAGGGCTGGGATCAAAGGCACCACAGCCTCACTCAGCAACATTTGCTGACAACATTCCCAACCTCAGTTCAGTTCTCTCCCACAATCCCATGTCAGACTCCCAAAAATGATGGCAGTTCCCAAAAGTTCACAGTGATCACACAGATTTTAAACCACTGTCGACACCTCCTTTCTGTGGAAAATGCTGTTAGAAATCCTGGCACCAGTTTGTGTTAGTTCTTAAAGCTGAATCCATTAGGAAGGAGTGCAGAGGCACTTGGCAGCATTTCACTCACCGGGTTTGGTGGCAGTGAGCTGCACCAAACACACACAGTCAGGCAGAACTCAGTGTTTAATGAAGATTTAAAGCTGAACAGCAGTGTCAGAGGCTGTGGAAAACCACAGCTCTCAGTGACAGGTACCAGCCAGGAGTGCTCTGGGTGGTGACCTGCCTGGTACACACACACTCTGTGAAAACACAGCTCTTTGAATGTGGAGCAAACAGTAAGAGCAGTCAGAAATCCCCATTTCCTCCTCTCCCGGTGTGTGGTCAGGGAGCGCAGAGAACAAGGGCTCCCAAGGTGTTTCCGTGGGCTGAGAGTTGCCATGAGAACCAGGTGTTTGTTTGCACACACCTCCCTGGCAGCAGCTCCACACACCAGAGGCTGCAGGACTGGCCCTGGTAGAGGAACAGCTGGACTTTCTCCCTGAGCCCACAGAGATCTGAAGACTCCAAAAATTCCCCTCAAACGAAACTGAGTATGAATCCTCCTTTAGGACCTATGCTATGGACCTGTGCTAGAACCTCCTCTTCCCTGTGCTTCTCCCACGTCTGGGATTGATTTTTGAGTAGGAATTTTCCATGTGGCCTGTGGGAAGATCCCTCTGGATAGCTCAGTGTGAGTCACAGCAATGTGCAGCTGACATGGCCCGTGCCCAGCACCCACTGGTCCCCCAGACTGGGACAGCTTCCCTCTCTCTGGACTTGGCAGTGGCCTCTGCATTGCCTTTGCTGCTGCCTGCAGAGACCTGACTTTTGGAACACATCCTCCTGTCCTTAGGATGTTTGACTGGTAAATAATAGTTTCCAGCCCCATCATACCTTGCTGCGATTTCCCAGCCAGATAACAGGTTAAAGGAAGTGTCAAGATCCATGCAGTGAGTTGTGTTTCACTGCTCAGGGCCTGGTGCCCCAGCTGAGCTAATTCCTTCCCACTCCACTTTTAATCACACCATAAGAAAATGTGTCTTATTTTCATGTCTGAGGTACTTTACTCCCTGATGTGCTTTATCATTGAAGTTCTGGGCTGATAGAGCAGTCAGAAGTTTAAAACTATTTATGTTTCCAGGGAAACAGGGACAATAATGAGGCATTTACACACCTTGACCAGTGTCAAGGATTTGCCAAGTGTTTACACTGTTCCCAGTTACTGAAATGCTCAAGCTCTTTGGAACCTTTTATGTATTTTCCTCATGCTTTGAATCTATTCAAATATGATAGAAATGGCAGTTAGTGAGAAACCAGTGCTGTGCCCAACAGTACTGACACAGTCTGTGTGCACAGGAATGGTCCCAGTTCAGCTCAAAGCACTGAGCCATCACATCCCTTTGGCCATGACCAAACCAGACCCTGGACAATGTCTTGTCTGCATCTCACTCTCACAATTTCTGGTAAAACAGAAGACCTACATGACCTTATTTCTTCCAGTGTATAACTTGTCCATTCCCACCTGCATTTCCCTTCACCACGTTCCCTCTGATTTGCAGAAACAGTCATTTTGAGCAGTTTCCAGTGCTGCTCTTCCCTCTTCTCCAGCTGCTGGCAGCTGTAGGTGCATGTGCTGGGACCTGCCTCTTCAGCACAAAAACATTCTTGTCTCTGAACCTGTTGGCACATCCAGGGAATACATGGCTCTGCCAGGTTTGGGGGATTAACAGGAGTGATTAATGATGGGCTGTGAAAGACAGAGAGCTAAGAACAGTTCCTTGGGCAGATGTTCACCGCAGTTACCTTATTTGGTTCTTCCCATAAGGATGTTTACAGGGAAAATAGAAAATTTGATGTTTGAATTAAAGAGCTGCAAATATTTCCTACCTCTTGTCTTCAGGAGGGAAGAAGAAAATCCCAAAATGTAATCTCAGAGTGCCTGGGACATGAGCAGTAGGGAGGAGCAGCCAGTTCCAGAGGGTGAGCAAGAGAAGAGATGAGACAACATGCGCATGTGAAAAAGCAACACATTTGCACTGATGGAAGCAGAGGCAGAAAGGAAGGACTACCAGAAGGGACAAACATTTAAAAATTGGAAAGCTAAATTCAGAATCATAACTTGGCTTTGCCCATTCATCCATGGAAGCATCTGTGGAATTGCAGCACCAACCAAGTGGGTTAAAACGTTCAGCGAGTTCCTTTCATTGCCATTGCATTAGCAATCCCTGGAAGCAAATCCAGCAGGATGTGAGAAGATAGAAGGATCTCCCATTGCCACTCAAGAGCAAGGAAAAAGGATTTACAGGACTAGTAATAAAACTTCCCTGAAGCAACATGAACAATTCTATAAAGCAGCAGTGACTGGCACAAGGCAGAGCAGATGAAGGTGAAGCAGAACCAGGTCTCAGCCAGGAGTTTGGGTGTGACTGGATGACTTCACTTGAAAAAAATGTCTCCCTTCCCCTCTGATAAGGTACAGATACAGAAAATTCCCTGCACTGACCACTCCTTATCAGGGAAAAGTTGACCCTACAATAAATAAGGTTTACGTGAGAAAGAGAGATCTGCACCAAGTGCTAAAAGCAGTTTCTTTCTCTTGCCACACTAAAGGCTTTTCCAAGAATTTAAGTACACCTTCCTGCCTTAAAGGAGGCCCTACAAAAGCAAACACATGCAGCCACTGAGATAAAACAGAGGTGGAATGTTAAAACCAAAAGCTAAACCTTTCTGGACACTCAGAGTTCAGTTTTAGCAAAAAATGCTGTGTGAGGGATTGATTTAGTCCCAGAAGCTCATGATATATTCGGTGATATAAATCAGATGAATCCATTTGACTGTGTCCCAAGCCTTTCCTCTCCCTACACCTTCAGCTGTACTTCCAAGCTGCCACGAAGAGTTGCAGCGCATTCTCTGGAGGATTCTTCCCTGTGAGCTGGCACGAAGTCAAGTGCCTGCAGCACATGATGGATATGGTGTGATAACACAGGGGCATTGCTGCTTTTACTCAAGGGGCTTCAGAGGGAATGCAGAGACCTTTCCAGGTCATGAGCTGGATTGTAAAATACCATGCAGCATCACACATGTGCATTTTATTTTGTAAAACCCAAAATACACTGCTCTGAAATCCTGACATGGGAACCCAGGGAATGCTGAAGGAGAGCCTAAAGGGAAGGACATTCCTCTCTCCTTGCAACAGGACACAAATCTCCAAGAGAACACACTGGTATTTATCCCCCTTTAAGCATCCTGCATTTCTGTTCAGTGAAGAAAAGCACATGGATTGGTGCTTTTGATAGGATTCTTTGTGCTCTGTGGACTTTAATACTTAACAATAAAATAGCTGTTCTCCTGGAGCTGTCTCTGTCTGCAGCTTCCTGCCACCACCACTTCACCTGTTCTCAGTGCTTGGAGCAGTTACTGGCTGGGCAGGTTTGTCCCACCCAGGGCTGAACAGGACATTCAGGTCTCTGGAAGGAGCGACCAGAATGTCTGGCAGCAGCAGCTTCCCCTGTCCCTCTGAGCTTCACAGCACAGGGGGGAAAGCTGTGGCAGGCAGCAGCCTCACAGAAAGAGCTCAGTTGTGATGTCCCAGGGCTGAATGTGGCACACATCCTGTGTGTATTCAGTGATATATTCCATTCCTGAGTCCCTGCAGAATTCCTCCTTCTCATGCAGCCTCCCCATTAGCTGGTGGCACAGGTGCCTTGGCTGGATTCCTGTTCACTGTTTGTTCTTTCCCTCCCTGACTTTACCCTCTGTACACAGGGAGTGAGTGCAGCTCTATTGTGTGGCCTGAAACACCTGGAGCATTTTTCATGGCTATAGAAAGGCCTGGCAGCTCCTGAGAGCTGCAAATGCTGGCAGGCCAACATTTCTTCCTTCTCTAAAGCACTGCTGGGGAGGTCTGGAGGGAGAGAGAGAAAGAGAATGGAAGGAAAGCTGTGAGCATCCCCTTGTGGGTTAGGGATGCTCAGGGAGCTGCTGGCAGAAGCAAAAGCCTTTGAAAAGTCCATCTTGGATAACAGAGGACTTGAACATTTTAGAAATAACATCTTCATGTTTCTCAAAGACCAGAAGACAAAGTCAGAGGACTTGAACATTTTAGAAATAACGTTTTCATGTTTCTCAAAGACCAGAAGACGAAGCGATTCTGTTTCTTCTCTCTTTCAGTAGCAATCAAAGGACTCTGTGTGTAATCAGGGACTTGTCTCTGCTCACTCACAGTACTCAGGGATGTCACTGCTTCTCTCTGCTACCAATGCAACCACAGCTGCTTAGAAGAATTCTTGTGTCTGTAGAAAAACAGTCTGAGACATGTTCTGTGTCAGCCCAAACAGAACCAAGGGCAAAGAAAGAAACAGAGAAAATATCACTTCTGAAAGAAGAACTTTTCTCAAGGGGAGTGAGGGAAACAGAGGGCTGGGAACAGGTTTTGTCAAGGTCTGCACACATTGTTCACCGTTTGGGCTCCTTTCAAGCTCTGTTATCAGGCTGAATCACTCTGTTAAACCCTCTGCTGAGATTACATGGAAAGCCGTTGGTCGGTGTTGGCCGCAGCCACTGTGTGCTCACAGCCCCTTTGTCTCCAGGCAGGTAAACTCTAGGCAGGTTTAGGAATGCTCCCCTCAGCAGGGAGACACCTCCACCAATTCCCACCTTCTGCTTGGAGAGGCAGTGGTCAGGGGAGGAATCGCCTCCTCTGTGTGGACCCGTTTGGGAAGGAAACAGCCCATGCCACAGCCACTGACCAATAAGGGCCATTGCCGCGTTGGCAGAAGGCTTAGGGCTGATAAATTCCACGGGGCTCAGATAACACATTCTGGAGACAACTCCCATTGTGACCGGGATAAAAGCGCTGGGGTGGGGGAGCAGAGCTCACTCCTGCCTCGGGATCACCGACCTGTGAGCTGCACCTTGCGTTAGGTCCTCGCTCTCCATCCCCATGGCCACTTACAGCTTCAGGCAAACCACCTCCTCTGTGTCGGGGAGACCTGGCGGCTCCTCCGTCCGCTTCGGCGGCGGCGGCAGCTTCAGGTCACCCAGCATCCATGGGGGATCTGGTGGCAGAGGTGTGTCCGTGTCCTCTGCCAGGTTTGTCTCCTCTGGCCTGGGAAGTGGCCTGGCAGGGGGCTATGGAAGCAGCTATAGCAGCAGCTTCAGCTATGGGGGTGGGCTGGGGGGCGGCGATGGGCTCCTCTCTGGAAACGAGAAGGCGACAATGCAGAGCCTGAACGATCGCCTGGCGTCGTACCTGGACAAGGTGCGAGCGCTGGAGGAGGCAAACGCTGACCTGGAAGCCAAAATCCGGAGCTGGTACCAAAAACAAGGGCCAGGCCCAGCTCGGGACTACAGTGCTTATTTCAGGACTATTGAGGACCTTCGAGACAAGGTAGGTGCTAATATTTATCAACAACCAGCTTAGATTTGCACCTGAGAAGGAGGAATGAGAGCCCAGAGAGAAAAGCTTCACTAGGGCACCCCCAGAAGGCACTGCAGGTGGTGAGAAGGAGAGGGAGATGAGAGGAATGTGTAAGGAATGGGCTGGGGGATAAAGAAAATGTCCATATGGAATGATCTCCCTGTTTAAATGTTAGCCAAGAGAAGGAACAAACCAGTCAGTCTTAACTCCCTGCTAGTGTTTGCTTTGAACAAAGCACATGTTCATGTACACACAGAGACACACGTGCTGGTCCTGGGCACACATGTGACCAGTTAATCTATCTGTGACCAGTTAATGTGTCTGTGACCATATACAAACTGATCAATATAAAGAGAGCCAAGCAGTGACAACAACCTGCCTGTCTCTGTAAGCTCTCACCTGCCAGAGCTTGAAAATCCTCAGAGGTTCATACCTACTGCTGTAAGAGTGAAAAGAAAAATGGGTTAAAGGCAACTTTTCTTTCACATTTCACATATTTAGCTTTGGATTGAAAGAAGAGCACTGAAACCTTCGACATAGGGGAAAAGGAAGCAGCAGACATGAAGTCATCAATGCCACATACAAATGCAGAATCTGTCCCAATAGCCCATGGGTAGCAGATGGCTGAGGTGATACACACCCTGCAAAGCACTGGGAGTAGCTGATTCAACTATGTAAATAAATACAAGAAATCTTGAGGTTTGGTTTTCAGAGTTCAGCCTGGAGTTCATGTCTGTTCCCACGCAGGTTTTTATCCCATCCATGTTGGGTCCTGATTTAAAACCTGAGGTGTGGTGGAGGCAGGACTGGCAGTGGGATTTTCTCCTTTTAGTGTTCTTTACTCTCCTGGCTTTCACTCCCCTTAGTTAGGGGATAGAAAACGTCGTTCCAGCTGTTTTTGTGGATGACCTTTTGAGTTTTAAAGGTGGCAGACAAGGAAGTCATGCTTCCAGGAAGTAAAACTGAACAGGGATTCCTTCTGAATAAACAAAAGTTCATTTAGTGGCTTTGACTGTTCATTAAGAAAATCAATGAACACTATCCTGTGTATTCTAGGAAATAAAACTGTGTTCAGAGATGATACCTCTAAGTCCTCTCCCTCTAAGCCAACACAGTTTTGTCTCAAGGTGAAACTTCCACCTAAAGCCACTCACACATAGCTGATAACTGTGGCAGGAATGTGTGATAAATCTGTGCAAAGTGTTTGCTGCAGTTCATTGATACCTCCCTACACCTCTGTTTGCTGTAGCTACAGATGAAATGGAGCCCTCACTCTTATCTGCAGATCAGGGAAGCAGATAACAGTGTTTCAGCCCCAGCTCTTGTGTTTGCAGATCCTTGATGCCACCACCGATAACGCCAGGACTGTGCTGCAGATCGACAATGCCAGGCTGGCTGCAGACGACTTCAAAACCAAGTGAGTCCCTTCTGAGAGGAAGCAGGCAAAAATCCTTGTTGAGACAAAGGGCAGTGGCTGTGAAACACGAACAGAATGCCCATAAACCCCTGTATGAACACTGCTTTGAGCCTGTCCCTGCAGTTCAGCCCTTCATGTGTTTGCTAAAAGCACCATCTGCACCACAGATATGTGGAGAAAGGGTTAATGCCTGACACCACACATCCTACAAACCCAGACACATTCCTAGCAAATAAGGTGGGGTTTTGTGGGCTTGATCAGTGAACCTGAATGGGTTTGTCTTGCTTTCGAAGGTTTGAAACAGAGCAAGGTCTGCGCCAGAGCGTGGAGGCTGATATCAACGGGCTGCGCCGCGTCCTGGACGAGCTGACCCTGTCCAGGGCCGACCTGGAGCTGCAGATTGAAGGGCTGAAGGAGGAGTTGGCCTACCTAAGGAAAAACCATGAGGAGGTAACACCCAAGAAACACTAGGAAAAGAGCCTGTGGAGTCCCTCAGGATTGCCCTCGGCTCTCCAATAGTGAGGCAAAGATTTCCATGTGGACTGGGATCCTCCCTGCCTCTGTTTTGGGGGAGTCAGTCAGAATGAGCCCTTGAAGAAGGAAGGTTCAGAACATTTTCAGTTTATGTTTGTACTCTCTCTTGTCTTCCTCTGCCTTGTCTCCCCAGGAAATGAGTGCCCTGGGAGGGCAAATGGCTGGACAGGTCAGTGTGGAACTGGACTCTGCTCCAGGCATTGACTTGACCAAGATCCTGGCAGATATGAGAGAGCAGTATGAAAACATGGCTGAGAAGAACAGGAAGGATGCTGAGGCTTGGTTCCACAGCAAGGTAAGAACCCTCCATAGCATACAAATACCAACAAAAATACCATGAAATAAAGACTATTAAACCACATGGAAAGCTGCTGTGACAGCCTCACGTGCCCCATGTTCCTCATGTGCTGCTTTCCCTGTTTCAGACGGAGGAGCTGAACCGTGAGGTGGCTGTGAACACTGAACAGCTGCAGAGCAGCAGGTCCGAGGTCACCGACCTGAGGCGCAGCCTGCAAGGACTGGAGATAGAGCTGCAGTCCCAGCTCAGCATGGTACGTCCAGGTCAGCACTGCCTGTGCCTCCCACTGACACAGGCTGCTCTTCCCCTCCCCACACAGAGTCCTGCTCCCAGCAGTGATCACTCTGTGGTTCCCCACACAGACTCCTGCTCCTGGCAGTGACCATTCTGTGGTTCCTCACACAGAGTCCTGCTCCCAGCAGTGACCACTCCGTGGTTCCTCACAGAGTCCTGCTCCCAGCAGTGACCTCTCCCTGGTTCCTCACACGGAGTCCTGCTCCCAGCAGTGACCACTCTGTGGTTCCTCACACAGAGTCCTGCTCCCAGCAGTGACCTCTCCGTGGTTCCCCCCGCAGAAAGCAGCGCTGGAGAGCACCTTGGCGGACACGGAGGCACGTTACGGGGCGCAGCTGGCGCAGATCCAGGGGCTGGTTGGCAGCATCGAGGCGCAGCTGGCTGAGGTCCGGATCGAAATGGAGCGCCAGAACACCGAGTACAAGCTCCTCATGGATATCAAGACTCGGCTGGAGCAAGAGATTGCTACTTACCGACAGCTCCTGGAGGGCCAGGAGTCCCAGTAAGAGCCTTTCTGCCTGGCTTCATTGAGCCTGGCCATGCCATGGTGCTTGTTTGGCACAGCAGCTCAGTAAACACAACTTCAGACACTCCTGGAGTTCTACAGCTCCTAACAAGTTCAGGTTTCTGGATCACGGTAGAGCTAGAAATGCTACAGCTCCATTCATGTGAAGTGAGATCTCGTGGAGTTTCTGGACAGGAAGGCAAACTGAGGAGCAGCACGAGAGATTCAGTCCAACTAAGAAGCTGCTTCACAGTCAGGGAACACAGAGCAGTTAGTAATGTTTTACAGAATAGAAAGGTTAAGACCAAATTCCCATAAACTTCCTGTTAGCAGATAGGTAGTTTTTACCCCACAGGAGTCAGTGTGGAAGCAGCTATGGGGAAGAGCAGAGAAGGAGCCAGACTGGCACTGCTCAGGCACTGAGCTCCCTGTTGTGTCACTCACAGCCTCAAGGAGGAAAAAAAATGAGGCAGGGGTTGAAAGGTTTTGGTTTTTTCCCTACTTCTTTTCTGTAATTGTGTTTTCCCAATGCAGTTGTTTAAAAATGTATTTCCTGCAACAATTCCCTCTCCTGAGCTGAGAAGGAGCACAGGGAGATGAACATCTCTGCTCTGACTGCACACACAACGTACCCGATTGACAGAAAATTTGCTTTCATCCACCCTCATCTCACACAGCACTTGATGTATTAACTCTCCTTTCACTTGTTCTCTCTCTGTCCCACAGGATGTCTGGCTCCTTTTTTGGAATTGCTGGTAAGAATCTTTTTTCTTTCAGGAGTTTTATTTTCTTAAAGGAAATGCACATAACTCTGGTAGTTGTGTCCCTTCTAGAGATTTGGGATCTGCCCTGATCTGTCACCGAAAACAATCTAATAAATAACAAATTATGTCTCTGGGTAGAACTGAACAAATTTCAGCCATTAAAAGATGTCAAACATCAGGAAAAATTCTGACTCTGCTACAGTAAAGTCTAAGTAAAGCACAGAACACTTAATCATTTCCCCAGATGAAAGGGCACAGGGATTGAAGCTTGGCCAGCTCAGGGAATTGCATGAACATGCCAGTAAAACCTGCCTTGAGCAGTTAGAGGCCAGTGGTGCCATGAAAAGGATGAGTCAAATCCATGTGATGGAGAGGAAAACTGGGAGAAGGGATGGAGAGACAAGGCCCAAGCTGAGCTCAGAGCCCATCACAGAGTGTGAGCTGTGCCTAAACAACTGTTCTTCTTTCTCTCCATGTCACTGCAGACAAAAGAGACAAGCTGGGAGATGGGAAACACTGAAGGTTCTCCAAAGGTCACCTTCAAAGTGAGAAAAAAGAGACAACAGCCAGGGATTGAAGCAGGGAGGAGTCACTGAACTGCTGGAAGTGACTGTTGAAGCGCAGAACATTTCTGGCCACACAAGGTTGAGGCAGATTCATTCACTTAGTGCTGATTAAGTTGTGAATTGGATCAGCTTTGCAGTTATTTCTAGGGCTTGCATGTACTGAATTGCTGCATCTACTCAAATAAAGATGATCTTCTTGCAATCTTTGCTTCTTTGGAGTTATTGTGGTATTTTCCTGGTCTGGCTTCATTCAGGCAGGAACTGTCTATCCAGACTGCCCAGAGGTGAATGCTCACAGTGTGGGGGTGGCTTGGGCTCCATCCTGACTCTTTCTAGCTCCTCTTGCTAGCAGGAGCTCAGAGCATAGAGGCAACAGCATCCTCAGCCCCTCAGTGTGGGGAACACAAGAGTCACTTGGCTCTCTAACTGCACTCTGCAGAGCAGAGACGTGAGGTGACTCTGGAGAGAGGCAGGAGCAGGGGAACCTTTTGCTAGGGCGAGATATAAAGCTGTTAAACTGGCTCCTAGATACCTCCCACGGGAACAAACAGGGCTGAGCAGCAGCTGTGAGAATTCTTCGCTGTGTTTCCCAGTTCATACAGAGGTTACAAACCTTTAGCACCCATTTCAGCCTCCTTCCCTCCCATGCCACTGAAAGGATATCATCCAAGCTGGAACTCCAAAGGGAATCACCCTTCCTTCCAGCCCCCAGAAACCAGTGATTTCATTCCCCACCATCCCTTGCCAAGCTGACAGCTGAGGGACCTTTCCAGGGCTTGTGCTAAAAGCAAACTACAGCTCCAGCCCAAGCAGCACCTTCCCAGCTCCCACCGTTAGCAGCGTTTGCTCCTCCGCTAAGGGGGAATGGATCAGCATGTCCAGGCTGAAAACATCCCAACACTGCTCTTCCCCAGAGGGGATCAGCTTGCAGCAGGGAATCATCACTAAATCCTTGACCATTTCTCTCCTTGGCCTTGAGAGGGAAGAATCATTTCCCCCCTGCTCGTAACTAGGCACTCACAACACATTAATGGAGTGTTCACCAAAGCTCTGGACCTCCTCTCTCAGGGTGGGGCAATTCTCCT
>NW_008691490.1:30425-38436 GCF_000695815.1 Acanthisitta chloris | reverse complement strand
CTCAAGTGACCTGTCAGCATCAGCTGCCAGCACTGACACCGACAATCCCAGCTCTGGAATGAGGTTTGGTGGCAGCAGGCAGTGGCTTCGCTGGGTCAGGAGGGAGAGCAGTCACGAAGGGGAAGAACCAGCAGAGACACAGAGAGGGACCAGGCTGGGAGAACAGGGAACACAGCAGAATCGAAGGGCAGAGGCCTGAAGAGCACATCAGCTGCAGGTGGTTCTCAGAGCTCATCCTTGTGGGATCTGCTCTTGGAAGAGGCAGGAGAAGCTCCCAGAGCATTCAGTGCCTCAGCACAGGCAGTTCCTGAGCACTGACGCACTAAAATATGCTCTGTACCAAACTTATTCCCTATAGCAGTCACAGCTGGAAAGCTCCCCCAGATGAAAGAACAAACAGCTCCATGTTTGGGTTTGAATCTTACCAAATTCCATTCCCTGAGAGCAAATTTTTGGGGCAAACCCACTCAGGGTGTGAGGTCACTGGGGCAGATTTCTGGTGTTGTCCAGAAATCCTCGTGCTCCAAGAATGCAGGTTACACAGATCCTGAGTTCTTGACTTACAGCCTAATATTATTTTTTCATAATTTTTGTGGATTTTGTCCCATATTTATAAGGCAGTGAAGGATTTCTGGTGAAATATTTCATATAAATCGCTCAGACACTATAATTTTAGAGTCTGGTTCAGGAATAAAAATGTTTTCTAAAGGTATGTCACTCTGAGTGATGGCTCTATCAGTCATAGAGTGATCACTGAGACGACAAACAAGCTGCTACTTGACTGGAACTCTCTGCCCTGAGAGGAGGGGCTGAGTGTGTCAGCCCCGTTAATCCCCCAGCAGAGGGAACAAAAGGGACTGTGCAGCACAGACATGTCAGGGAATGTCTTCCCTGTGAGAGATGACAAGCTAAGGAGCTCGTGGAGAGAACTCAGACTGTGCAAAGGAAGAGTCTGTGTGTCAAGATGTTGGATAAGGAACCTCAGAGGGAAGATAGTGGGAACAGAATAAAGGCTTGAAAGAGCTGGTTTATTATTGTTTCAGCATCTGATCAGCTTCTCTTTCCTTGAACAGACTAGAAATCGTTGTCTGAATTACATTATGGGGTGTGATCTGTATTGGCTGCCTGATTTAAGTACAGAATCATAGAATCATAGAATCAACCAGGTTGGAAAAGACCTCCAAGATCATCAAGTCCAACATCTAGTGGTCAGTAGACCATGGCACTGAGTGCCACATCCAGTCTCAGCTTGAAAACCTCCAGGGATGGGGAATCCACCACCTCCCTGGGCAGCACATTCCGACATCTGATTGCCCTCTCTGTAAAAAATCTTTTCCTAATATCCAACCTAACCTTCCCCTGGCAGAGCTTGAGTCTGTGCACTCTTGTATTCCACAGAAAGAAGCAGCTTTAATCTGCTCCTGGTGTTTGCAACTCTCCAACTGCTACCAACCCAGAGTGACTCCCAGGGCACTTGGAAAAGCACCTAAGTGTGTTTCACCAGTGACTTTCCCAGGGAGTTATCAAGCCTGAGTGAAAGAAGACTGAATGAAAACTCCCCCAAGTTTCCTGTTGAAATTTATGGGGTTTTCTAAAAGTGCATTTGCTAGTAGGCTGTGGATTTAGGGATTTGATGTTCTGGTTGTGGGTTCACTCAGCTGAACAGCCCTTGGCAGTGTGTGCACACTAGGGCACTGACATTACAGGGGTCTTAAAGAGCTTGTTTTATCTCCAGGAGGGTTTGTCTGAACTTGTTTCCTGAGCCACTAACCCTTGGAGACACACAGAGCTGGCAAGGAACGCAGAGCCATTAATCTGCCCAGCAGCAAAACTGAAGGGCTGTGGCAAGGGGCCAGGTTTGGTTTGAACACGTCTCCCCAGCACCGAGCTCCACTCAGGCTCAGCTCAGGGCCAGGCTGGGGGGCACAGCACAGCTGGACTGGCCATTGCCTTTCTCCCAAGGACACTTCTGGTGAAGAGGCTCTGCATTTCCCTGAGCATTGACTGGAACTGCCAGAAACCCTCAGATTATTCCAACCACTGTGAGCCTTGGGTGATCCAAAATCCCCAGCCTGAGTTCCAAGCTCAGTTTGTGTTGATATGTGCTAAGAACAACTCTCTGCTTATGATGTTGTTAGCAAATTCATCAGTTTTCTTCTTTAAGCTTTACTTATGGGTTTTTTTAGATTTATTTTTATAATCATTTTGGTGGTTCCAAACTAGAGATGAGAGGAATTCATCCCCATCTTCCCTTCTCCTCCTCTCATCCCTCCTTTCCTCATACCTCAGTTCCGATGTCCTGTCCTACCAACCCCCTGCTCTGAGTGTGACCTAGGCAGTGTCACCTGTGCAGAGGAAGAGGCTTTCCCTGTGGCACCACAGGATTGCACACACCTCAGCCCTGGTGGCACAGCCCAGCAAGGTACACAGACCTCCCAAGCCTCCTCAAAACCCTCCCAAAGCTGCTTTCCCACCATTGTGCAGGATGAGCAGGGTTGAAACTCTGAATTCCACTGCTGAATGATCAGCTCTGTCGTGGATTGGAGTTTCAGACTTCAAGTGGAGCATCAAGGTGACTCGACCCTTATTTTGCAGTATTACTCCATTTCTTGGTGCATATTGGCATTCAACACATTTGTTGCTATCAGAACAGTTTCAACTTAGTCCCATTTTCTTTCTGTTTTCCAAAGCAACAGGATCTTAGTCCTCCCACATTTCTTCCTTTGAGTTATTTCAGTCCCATGTTACCCTTCACAACCACTGACAGATTAACTGTGCCCACTGTCCCTTGCACACTGATTGTTCCTCAGGCAATGCCATGAACAGATGCTTTTTTTTTTTGCACTAAAAATTCAGACTCAAAAATCTAAACGCTAGTTCCAAGCAAAAATCAAGAAGAGCAACATTTCACCTTCAATTCCAACATTTCAAAGGGAAAAATAAGGATAGCTAAGAAGAAATAATGGTGAGGTGGAGAGATGATTGTACATTTTTCACTGAAAGGAGAATTTGACTTTAACTTGGCTTTTAGATGTTGATTTTCTGAGCGTAGCCATGGTGAGTGTTGTAAATGGGCAAGTGGGTGGGGCTGAACTCACTTTGTTTTTCCATTCTTAAATGTCAGAGTAAACTCCAAGTTTCAGAACTATAGCCTGAAGAAAAAACACTCCTCTGATTCATGCCTTTTGTCTAATGAAAAAAGAAACCCCAAGCCCCTGAGATGTGCTGCCAGCACCGTTTGTCAGGAATGTCATCATAATTGGCCTCACCTCTAGGGAGGAGGATTTGGGAGGGAGGGCTGCACTTGGGTTGTCTCCCAACACCCAATCTTGAGGGTATAAAAGAGGCACCAGGGCAGTGAAGGCACAGACTCTTCTCTTTTCACCAGGCTGCACCACTGTCCTTCGTGTCTTCTCTTGCTGCAGCTATGGCCACTTCCTTCATGAGCTCCTCTTCTACCTATGGTGGTGGCTTTGGGGGTGCTGGGGGCAGCTCTCGCCTCTCCTCAGTGCGATCAGGAGGAGCCTACCGTGCCCCGAGCATCCACGGAGGCTCCGGCGGCAGAGGCGTCTCCATCTCCTCGGCCAGGTATGTCTCCTCTTCGGGAGGAGGCTATGGTGGTGGCATGTGCTCAGGGTTTGGTGGTGGCTATGGAGGAGGCTACAGCAGCTTGGGAGGTGGGGCAGCCTGTGGCTTTGGAGGGGGCGCTGGATTTGGAGGCGGCTCAGGCTTTGGCGGATGCTTTGACGTTGGTGGTGGCTTTGGTGGCGGCGATGGCCTCCTCTCTGGCAACGAGAAGATAACCATGCAGAACCTGAACGACCGCCTGGCTTCGTACCTGGACAAGGTGCGAGCCCTGGAAGAGGCCAATTCCGATTTAGAAGTGAAGATCCGAGACTGGTACCAGAAGCAAGCGCCCACCAGCCCAGCACGTGACTACAGCAACTACTACAAGATCATCGAAGACCTCCGAGACAAGGTATGACCTCCATATGTAGAGGAGGCAGAAGAATGCAAGGGAATCATGGAACTGCAGATTCCATGTGTCTAAAATAAGCTAGAATAAGTACCAAAGAAATGCTGAATTCCTCAACCCCAAGTACATTGAGGTCATGAGTGATCTAGCAGAAAAGAGAAGCTTCTTCACCAAATATGTTGTCCTGACCATGTAGTGGTTGTTGAAATGAAAATAATTGCACTAAAGTTGGCAAAATGTGTTTAGAATTGTCAGTATGTTTATTCAGGAATCAAATTGTAGAGAATGTGACAGGTAGGCCCTGAAGGCTGAGAAGGTTGTTCTGGCTGCAGATAAGATCTGGGGTTGTACAAACACATTTCCCAGTCATGGTTCTCCTTCGTGTTACACAGAGTGTCTCCGCTCTCTGCTTTGCTTGTGGAGTGTGATATTTCACCGTTACTCACGGGAACCTTTCCCTATTTGTGAATTCCCAGATCCTTGCTGCTACCATTGACAATTCCAGGGTGATCCTGGAGATCGACAACGCCAGGCTGGCTGCCGATGACTTCAGACTCAAGTAGGTTCACATGGAGCACATTTGGCTTCACTCTGCTCGTCTCCCTCTCTCAAAACAGTTCCCTGAGGTTTGGTATTACTTTTTATGTAGAAAATAAAGTTGTTCAGTCACTGAAGGACACATTTAGAAGTTATGGGCAGGTATTTTTCCTTGTTAACTTCTGATGAAAAAACCTGGAGTGGGTTGGATTATAAAGGTCCTTGTGCAACTCTTCCCCTGCAGTGATGTACCTGCAGGTTGATGTTTTCCCTCTGGTGTCCCAGGCAGCCTTGGGCCAGCTGTGCTTTCCTCCACACCACACCTGAGAGGACACTGCAAACAGCCTGTCCTGTGTGACAGTGTTTCTGTTGATGATGATGATAAACATTATTAGGTTCTGCAAGGTGGAATGTCATGTCCTCCTCAAGGACAAAATCACATGGCAATTCATCTGCTTCCATGGTGGGAAGAACCACCTTTACTCCCTTTACCCTTCTCAGTCTGTATGTTCTCATTTACAGCCTCTGTTCCTCCTACATTCTATGTAAAACTTGATCATTTTATAGCTCTACTGAACACAAACTCGGACATGTTCCAGTGATGGTTTGTGTTTTGAACTGCAGGTATGAGAATGAGCTGTTCCTGCGCCAGAGTGTGGAGTCTGACATCAACGGCCTGCGCAGGGTCCTGGACGAGCTGACCCTGTCCAGAGCCGACCTGGAGATGCAGATCGAATCCCTGAAGGAGGAGTTGGCTTATCTGAAGAAGAACCACGAGGAGGTGAGAGTCCTGGCAGTGCAGAGAGGAGATCATCTCCCTCTGGAATTTCTGTCTCTTGTGGATGAAACTGACATGTCGGTTACATGTAAACACAGAGAGAGCACGAAAACAGAAGTTGTGGGAAATGTTTGATGTGTGTTCCAGCTGTGACACTTGATAGCACAGGTCCTGCGTGCCCCAGCACGGATCGCTGTGGGCAGGGAGCGTGTGAGATGAGAGAGTCTGAACTTTCCGTGTCCTCTGCCTTCTGCCCCTGCAGGAAATGAAGGAGTACTCAAACCAGCTGAGCGGCACAGTCAGCGTGGAAATGGATGCAGCTCCTGGCATCGACCTGACCAGGGTTCTCTCCGAGATGAGGGAGCAGTACGAAGCTCTGGCTGAGAAGAACCGCAAGGATGCCGAGGCCTGGTTCTTCACCCAGGTACAGCCACACCAGTGAACAGCAGAGCAGTGCCCCGGCAGGTCCTTCCTCAAGGTCATGGAAGATTCTTGTACACAGTATGTATGTAATTTTACCGCTGTTTTCCTTGCAGACTGACGAGCTGAACCGTGAAGTTGCCACCCACACGCAGCAGATACAGACCAGCAAGTCGGAGATCACAGAGCTGCGCCGCACGGTCCAGAGCTTGGAGATCGAGCTCCAGTCCCAGCTCAGCATGGTACGGAGCTGCCCGAGGGCATCCCAGGGCACTGCCGTGTGCTCTCCCCTTCACAGAGTCATAGAATAGAATCTTAGAAGGTTGGAGGAGACCTCTAAGATCATTGAGTCCAACCATTAACCTGTCACTGCTGGAACCCCTAAACCATATCCTCCAGCACCAGGTCCAGACACCTCTTAAACACCTCCAGGGATGGTGACTCCACCACCTCCTTGTGCAATCTTCCAGTGCCTGAACACCCTGACAGGGAAAATATTTTTCCTAACATCTAATATGAATGTCCCCTCTCTCAGTTTATGACCATTCCCTCCCTCGCTGTCTTGCCTCTCCTTGACTCTCCCTCTGTGGGTCAAACCTGCTCTCTAACCCCTTGTGACACTGTTTTAGAAAGCTGGGCTGGAGGCCAACCTGCGGGACACGGAGGGCAGGTACTGCGCACAGCTCGCTCAGATCCAGGCGCTCATCACCAGCGTGGAGGAGCAGCTGGGCGAGCTGCGCTGCGACATGGAGCGCCAGAACCAGGAGTACAAAATGCTGATGGACATCAAGAGCCGCCTGGAGCAGGAGATCGCCACGTACCGGCAGCTGCTGGAGGGGCAGGACTCCCAGTAGGTTATCTGACAGGCCCTGGGGGTAGATGTGGGTGATAACAGACACCTTGCAGTGCAGGAGCTGTGCCCGCCAGGCTGGCTCCATAACCACACTCACTGCACTGGCAGAGTCCCCAGTGCTGCCATAGCTCCAGCTAAATCTGCAGCTCAGTGGTGCTGGAGATCTGAAGCTGTCAATGTCACCATTTTGACTTTAATGGATTCCAGAAGGCACCAGGCACCATGTGTGGGTGTCTCACATAATCCTCTGATTGCACAGGAGTAAGAGCCTGAAACAACCTATAAAAACCTGTTCTTGGTATTTCTTTAGCTCTTGGGTTTCTACCCTTGTGCACAGAGGTTAAAATATCCATCCTCACACACCAGTGTTCCCAGCTGGAAAAGAGGTTGGGACAGACCTCAGCTTAGTCTACTAAAATCTACATTTTCATGCTCTTTTCTCATATCTGAGCTATACATGGAATTACTTCTGATTTCTGAGGAGGAATCAGCTCCTCACACAGTTTCTAGATGATGGCAGAGAGGAGCAGTGTATAGAGACATCTCAGGACAGAGAACTGGTCTGACTGCTGTTCCCTTTCCCTCTAGAGTGGGTAGGGTTGGATTTCAAAGCAGAAACCTTAACAGCACCTCTAGTAGCCACACACCTGAGGAAGCAGCCACTGAGAAATCCTGGCTGTTCACATAAGCTCCTAGATGGATCTATGGCTCTATGGGACAGGGACACGAGTGTGGGTCAGGGATGGTCATTAACCAAATATTTCTGCTTTTCTCCAGGATGTCAGGAATCAACCCCAAGGATGGTAAGGAACATTTTTATTTCACAAGGGGCTGAAATGAACAGGCAAAATAGGCTTGAACAAACCTTTTCCCCTTGGATTTCTTCTTACCACCCCATATTCCATCCTCTCTGCAATGACCCTGTTCTGTACCATGCAGAGATACTTTACTTTTTGTGCACTTTTGAAACCAGTATCTTGCCAAAACTATTGCATGAACTCCTCGTGGGATTCTGAAACACCTAAACCTCCCAAAGATTCCTGTGTTCCTCTGCTGATTACACAACACAAGATACTTCCAAATCCACATGTGATGTGCACTCCTAGGGTTTTCTGGATGAGAACCAGGAGGGAAAGTAGATAAGGCAGTTCTGCCTTTGATATGTGAAAGCTTTTGTGAGGAAACAAACAAACACCAGTCCCTGCTCAGCTCCTCAGGGGCTTGGCAGGGTGTTGGTTTTTTCTTCCCTATTTACTTATTTTCTCCTCCTGCAGCAGCATTTAACAGAGGTCGCAGTGGTGTGGATGAGGATGGAAAACCTGGTTCCAACCGCGACAGGAGGTTCCCATAAAGACATGCTGAATCCCTTCTTGCATGTGATGCCACCTGAAACCAGTGCCTTGGTCCTGGCTAATGACAAGAGAAATCACCTTTCACTTCCCCCAGA
>NW_008691490.1:27968-30321 GCF_000695815.1 Acanthisitta chloris | reverse complement strand
CTACACAATAAAGTTTCTGATCTGCTTGTGCAAATAAATCCAGTCTAGTGATGCTTCTTGGACTCTGCCACACACAGCTCCCACACACTCCCTGGGGCTGCTGGAACTCAGACCAGGGGATGCTCCAGGGCCAACAGCAGCAATAACTTCAATAATACCAGTAGAGATAGTGATGAAGGGACAGTTATAAAGGACCATTGGGTTCTCTCAGGAATTGGAGCTGTTATCAGTAAAAAATGCAGATGATAATGCAAAAAGTCCTTCAGATCTTTGTTCCCAATTCCAAGTACACAATGAGGCTGCAATTCAAGCACAAATAATATGGAAAACTTGCCATGTTTCCATATGTATTTGCGTTCCCGCACTTCCTTCAGCACAAAGGCAAATTCCCTCAGCTTCTGAGGAAGCTCCAGGTGAAAGGAACAGCTCAGGCAGAGTTTGCTGTGACTGTTCTGGTTTTCCTCCCCAGCTGGGTCAATGCTGTAGCTCTGAATTAGCCACATTGCCTTCTGCCAGCTGCAAATCCCAGCAGTGTGAGTAGAGGGAGATGCTGATAGAGCTCTAAGAGCCTGATGAACCCCAACCTCAGACCCTGTCGTGGGTTAACCCCAGCCAGAATCCAAGAACCACACAGCCATTCACACACTCCCCCACCAGCAGGACAGGGGAGTGAATCAGAAGGGTAAGAGCTAGAAAATCTCATGGGTTGAGACAAGGCCAGTTTAACAGAGAAAGCAAAAGCTGCACACACAAGCAAAGCAAAACAAGGAATCAATTCACTGCTTCCCATGGGCAGGAGGTGTTCAGTGCTTCCAGGAGAGCAGGGCCCATCACACATAATTGTTCCTTGGTGGCCAAGAAGGCCAATGGCATCCACAATAGTATCTGCAGAAATTATATCAGTTCTAGAGTTATGCATTTTATTTTCCTTTCAACCTCCTTAGAGCCACTGGTTTTGTGTCTCCTGTTTTCTGACGTTTAAAAAAGAGATATCTACACTGCTGGCACCACCAGTTTGGCCATGAGTGAGGCTGCAGGGTCACTGGAGCCACTAGTAAGGAACACATCCTGCTGGTATTCCCTGTGGAAGGGACTGGGAAGAGGTTCTTGCAAACTGCAGCAAAGCAACATCACAATCCACCAGAGAGAAAAAGTGAATGGTACAAATGATGTTTTTTTCCTGATCCAAAACCAGGTGACTATTTTTTACATTGCTCAGCCAGCAAGAGAGACAAACCCTCCAGCCCCAGGAAATCCATCCATCTGTATTCCGGGTGGAGGAGCTGGATCAGCCAGGGATGGTCACAGCACATTGACCTGTACAGTGCAGGCGTCAAAAGATTCTGCCTGTACTTAAATTGCAGCCTGGAAATTCAGCCAGTTTGCTTCCCATGGTCCAATTCAGACAAACAAAGACAATTCCCAAATGAAGCAACCCAGGGCTGTGCATTTCTCCATTCCCACTGTGCCTCTGGAGCAGCACAACAGCTTCCAGGGAGCAGAGCACACCCCAGCCAAGGGTGCCATCTGCTGACAAGGATTTAGTCCTTACTCCAGTCATCACTTCCATTCTCTGCTCCGGATTAAAGCACTGA
The DNA here is from genome assembly GCF_000695815.1 of Acanthisitta chloris. Classification (NCBI taxonomy): domain Eukaryota; kingdom Metazoa; phylum Chordata; class Aves; order Passeriformes; family Acanthisittidae; genus Acanthisitta; species Acanthisitta chloris. The sequence continues at coordinate 28,726 of NW_008691490.1, read as the reverse complement.
CTAAACCCAAGTCCCTCAGTGTAGCCTGACAAAGAGCTCACTGGGCTTTGAAATCAGTTTTTGCCTTCTACATGGACCCTCAACGTGTGTGAATGAAATCTGTGTGGTGCCTCTTCCAGTCTGGAAAGGCTGAGCTTCAGAAGGAGCATTTCCCATGTCCCATGTCACCTGTGCTCTGGAATACAAGAGAAAATACAGCTCTGGTTTTCATGATGGTGTGGTGATTCCATGGAAGTCCCAGGGAGCAGGACAGAGGCTCTCTGGTCTCACATGTTCTTAGCCTCACTCCAGGCAGCTTGGGAATGTTTGGAGAAACAAAGGATTCATTCCATTTCACATCCTATTCAGTACCAGTAGGTGTATTCCCATTTCAGTGCAATAGTTCACAGACACAGAAAATTCAGTCAGGAATTGATCTCTGGTGAGATCCGCTGAAGAGTAAGATTCTATTAGAATTTGGGATTTTTTTCCAAGTCAGGCTCTCAGTTCTCATGTGGTTCCTCAAGCTCCCCCTCCTCTCCAGCAGCAGTGCTGCCCCAACCTGCAGCTCTCCACAGAGGCTGCTCCCAGAGCATTTGTGATGGCCAAGCCTTTTTCTCCATGGAAAACCCTGTCTTCAGGGATTGCTTTCCCCAACACTCACACATGGCAGCATTTCCACACAAGGAAGTGCCTGAGGAAGGAAGAAGAGTCTGTGCTCAATGGAAAGGCAACAGGAGGAAAGGGAAGGAGCAGGTGCTGAGCAGAGCAAAGTCTGA